>NC_056739.1:1152752456-1152962456 GCF_019279795.1 Protopterus annectens
GGGGCGGTTTAAGTGAGTTAGGGCGCGGGTCAGGTGAGTGTGCGATAGTGATGGACCTTAGGGTTAGGGTTAGGGCAGGGTCAGTTGGTAGATATTAGTGTCTTTATAGTGACATATTAGCATTATTTGTGTTTTCAGGATTTTGACTTTCAGGATTTTGCATTTTCGACATTTTGCATTTTCAGTCATTAGTTTTCAGGATTTTGACTTTCAGGCTTATAGTGTTTCAGGATTCTAATAGGGAACCATATATATATATATATATATATATATATATATATATATATATATATATATATATATATAGAGAGAGAGAGAGAGAGAATATAAACATAAACACACACATACATATATGCATATCTGAATATATAGTTTGCAGGAGGTCATGTTTTTGACATTTCATTAGTAAGTTATGACAATGCAGCATACCTTTTCAACCCTAAATTGCTGCTTAATTGGCTCTTTTTTCTTTTGATGAAGCACAACAGCCCACCAAGCATTCCAGCTGCAACTGCAATACCAAGCATTACAAAGATGATTACTTCAGAGGTTTGTTTATTATGCGGCTGTTCATGTCCTACAGAAATGAAGAGAAAGTGGCAGTTTTAGCACCACAGTTCAAACATTTAAAGGAAGATAATGATTCTTATTGAAGCAAAAGTTATTTTACATGTTGATCTGTTACTGCTTGATCTTTGTCCGCAATTGCCAGAACTTTACCAACTGAACTTCAAGACTTCCCCTTTGAAACACTTTTCAGTGTTACATGCCTTCATATACATACAGTGTAGCAATCAACAAACACACACACACACACACACACACACACACACACACACACACACACACACACACACACACACACACACACACACATATATATATATATATATATATATATAGATAGATAGATAGATATAGATACAGACAGAAATATATGTGTTTGTGTGTGTATATATATATATATATATATATATATATATATATATATATATATATATATATATACATATACAGTTTACTGTCACAATCAGGAAATTAACTTGTGCATTTAATCATGCTGTCAAAATATAATGTTGAAAATAAAAATGGTTTTACATGTCAATTCTGATCCATGTTAAAACTGTGTGTTTGGTATTCAATGTTTTGAAAATGTGACCATTGAAGTGCATTTGCTATCCAGATATCGGTATTACAGATTCACTAAGTTTAATTTCGATTTAAAAAGACTTTGAAACCATAAATTTAGTTTAACGTTACTGAAAGAAGTCCATTTCTGGATTTTGATAGTAAACCTATGTATACACAGACACACACACACACACACACACACACACACACACACACACACACACACACACACACACACACACACACACACACACACACACACGACCAGTCAAACAGGCATGCAGGCTAGTAGGCATGCATAAAGATAAATTATTAATTTCTAGAGCTGCAGTAACCACATGCCTACGCATTAGATCATTTCCTTCTCTCTCTCAGTAAATAACATATCAATTTCATTCCCTACAGCCATAGAAAATATACAAACACACACCTAAACAGAAAAGACAGTGAAGCAAATAGTTATATTCTTTATATGCATTATCCTAAAAGAATTTACAGATAATGATTCCGACAAGAACACATTTATCATTTGATCACTGCTGCAGCTGTATTAGCTATATGAGTTGTATCTTGCACAGGATATGACATCCAGCCAACTTCCAAAGCTTAAGGGCACCTTAAATTTATCCAGATCAATGACAGCTTGAACAGTCATGCAATATTAATGGTCTGGGCACCAAGCCCTTCAGAGCTTTCACGCCAACTGAAAGAGGCAAACTAGACCCTTGAAAGAGGACAATGCTAGGTAAATAAAAATTGACATCCACGTACAAAAACAAAGAGGATGAAGGGAGGGAGGGCCTACTGCAGCAGTGATTATACGTACATCTACTGTTACGGTAAATTTTCTTACACAACTATACTGTTTGATTACTCCTGCAGTAGGTTTAGCTGTTTGGGTAGTTTACCATAGTTTATACAGGCCGGAAGGAGGCAACTTGAGGTCCAGGAGTCCCTGGAGAATGGTTCTAGCAAACGCTGCTCTAGACCTTTAAAAAGAGTCTAGTCTGCAGTGCTTTGTAAAAGTATGCACAGAATAACAAGGTGCTGTCAGTAGAATGCTTCTGGATTCTATCCCTTTCCAAAAAGCCACCGATGACATTTATTTATTTATTTATATACATTTGTTTACCAGGAAATTCTGACAGGACATAGGTCCTTTTTCAGCGGAGGCCTAGGGAGAAAAGCTCCACAAATAATGAATGAGCAACATACATGAGTAAATTGAGGTTACAGTAAAGAACATGACATGCAATAAAAACAGAACAATAGGTGCATGTAAGAAAACTTGAGTGATTAGTAGATGTAGACTTAGCAATATCTGAGTAAATGAGCAATTAGTACATAAGGTCTAATATGCTCAGTAGCAGGTAATAAGACCTCAGACAGATATACTTTTTTTTTTTTTTTTTTTGAGTCAGGATTAGAACAAGGACAGAGCCAGTGCATTTTTAGATGTGGCTTAAGTGCAGTCTTGAAGAGACTGCTGGAAGGTAGTGTGGTTATAAGGGGGGAGGTTATTCCATAGTTTGGATATGGCATAGGAGAATAGAGCTGCTCCTGCTGAGTTTTTGGCTTTGGTGATGAGAAGTAGATTTTTGCTTTTGGAGCGTAGGAGTCTAGAGGGGCAGTAGGGTTGGAGAAGGTTTTGTAGTGATGGGATTTTATGAGGATGGTTTACTAGTTTGTGGGCAAATGAGAGTTGATTCAGGTGAAGAAGTTGTGGGAGTTCAAGCCAGTCTAGTTCTGTAAGTGAGATACAGTGGTGGCTGTGGTAGGATCCACCTGTAACAAATTTTGCAGTTTTATTGTAGCAGGCAATGAGCCTGTTTAGGTCAGACTGTCTAAGGTTGGTAAGTATTGGAGAAGCATAGAGTAAGGTGTAGATTAGTTGGGAATTGGAAATGGAAGTTCTGGCTGTCTTGGTTAGGTATTGTTTGTTGCAGTACTAACACTCAAAAGAACCGAAGTTTTGTCTTGCCGCGTGTATATCATTGCCTGGTGTATCCTGTCTTGAGATTTCCTGAATTTTCTGACTGTTGACATCAACACTTTCTCTCCACCCCACCTGCCTCTTACTACCTCACCACTTCCCTCCTAAGTCCCTTAACCTCCTCTCTATTACATCCAACAGGCCACACCTATCATGCACTCTCCTATTCCTAAAACCTTTATTTCTACTTCCTTCCTCATCCTTCTTCTACTTTCTCTATACCATGCCACCTCCAATACTCACTTCCATCTACACCCTCCACCTCTGCCTCCCCACCTCCCCATACAACACACTTCCACAACATCTCAGCCTCTTTAGTTCCCTCCCATCCTTCCCTCCTCTTCAAAGTAAAACTTCTCCCAATCACTACTAAATATTACAAACCCAGACCTTTTAATTGCCAGACACTTCTATGTACAAACCAAAACTTATTCCTTATCTCACTTACCTCTGCTTAGCCGGTGACATTCACCCTAATCCAGGACCAAACTTCTCTCTACTAACCACACTAGCTCCCACAATAATTTCACCAATAAATACCTCAAATTCCTCACCATCAGCACCCAAAGCCTAAAAAATAAAATAACCCACTTTCATGCCTGGCTCACTCACAACTCACCTGACATTGTAGCCATCTCTGAAACCTGGCTAAAACCTCACATAAGTGACTCTGAATTCCTTCCCCTTGGATTTCAATCACTTCGATCTGACCGCCTAAGTACTCGAGGTGGCGGTGTAAAACTAGTCTACTCCAACCAGCTGTCCTTTACTCCATATCCTAACCCCATCCCTTCTTTCAATAATGCTGAACGTGTAGCAGGCCTTCTAAAAATTAACAATCATAAAAGCATCTGCTTCATTTCCCTCTATATTCCTCCAGGTAACAACACCAACACCCTTGAAGACATCCTGTCCTGGGCCTCCTCAAATATTAAACTGGAAACTTACATATTGGGTGATGTAAATATAGACTGGAACAAAATCAACAACCCTAACCCCACTATGTCAATCAATCTATTTAACTACACTCAACTTACTAACACCATCACTAGACCCAACAAAACCAACCCCCCCAGGCTCCATACTTGACTGGATCCTAGTATCCCATCCCAATAAAGTGATACAATTTGGTGTCATATCAGACGCATTAGGAGACCACCTCCCTGCCTTCACCTATCGAGCTTCCCTCACCCCCCCCACACTCCCATCAGTTTATCCACATTTGAAACCTCTCTAACTTTAACCCTACTACTTTTTCTGATTCATTCAGGAATACCAATTGGAACCCCCTGAAAACTCTTCCATTAGACTCAGCTGTTGACTTTTTCAATTCAACTTTCTTAAATGTCCTTAACTCCCTAGCTCCAGTAAGAACAAAAAGAGTAAAAACTAAGACTACCTCGTGACTTACCAAAGACACCAAAAAGATTATGCTACAAAGAGATAAAACCTGGAAAATATACCTCCAAAATAAACAACCATCTTACTTAAATACAAACAACTAAGAAACCTTGGCAAAAAACATGTTATCAAAGATAAAAAGTCCTACTACATCAAAATGCAAATAAATCATGCAAAAAATCCCCCAAAAAGTTTGTAACTCTATCAACTGTCTCCTTAGGCCAGGTACTAAAAACAATCCCTGCCCCGACACCAGCAAATCTGACCTTTAAATTGCCTCACTATTCAACACCTTCTTCATCACTTCTGTTGCTGAGCTAACCAAGACCTTTACCAACAACAACCCTTAATCCCACCCCAACTAAACATCCTCTCCCTCTTCTCCCTCTTCTCCCTCCCTACTTTCAAACTCAAACCCATCTCCACCTACCAAATAAAGCAACTACTCTCTAAACTAAAGCCTTGCTCCAATGCCCCCAACAACATTCCCTCCTCCTTCTTAAAAATAGCCTCCAATGGTATTGCTCTTCCTATTAGCATCCTGATCAATAGATCCCTACTTGAATCCTATGTACCCAAACTATGACGCTCTGCATATATTCTTCCACTTCACAAGGGTGGCAAAAACTGTAACGTATCTAATTTCCACCCCATAGCCATCCTTTCCCCTCTCTCTAAACTCCTTGAAAAATGCATCCACCTTCAGCTCTTGCCATTCCTTACCAAACACCAGCTACTCTCTCCTACCCAACATGGCTTCCGCCCAGGACATAGTACCAATACCGCCCTTCTCTCCTTCTTACATACTGTCAATTTAGCCCGTGACTCCGGTAATTTAGTATCCTCAGTTCTGCTGGACTTATCTAAAGCTTTTGATACCATCTCCCACACTCACTTTCTAAATCATCTGTCTAATCTCAATCTCTCCCATAAAACTCTCTCTTGGTTCTCCAGCTATCTTTCTGACAGGTCCCAGGCTGTCAAATGGGGCCAGGGCACCTCCACCTTCCATCCTACCCCCACTGGAGTACCCCAAGGATCCATACTTGGCCCAATTCTAGTCAACATCTTTATTAACGACTTTTACAAGGCCATACCCAATACTAAAATTGTTCAATATGCTGACGATTCTACTTTGATCTGCTGCACATCCAACTTAACAGATCTCCAACTACTGACACAAACAGCCTTCTCAACTACCGAAAGATGGATGCTCCAAAATCACCTCTCGTTAAATGCTAACAAAACTAAAATCCTTCTGTTCTCTCCTTCTAAGTCCTCCCCTATTGATAAAAACTCATTCCAAATAATCAGCCATAACACCTCCATTTTAGAGGTCATTCCCTCCGCCAAACATCTTGGTGTAACCATTGATGAACACCTAAAATTTAATACTCACGTTCAGCTAAACATAAAGAAAACCCACATAAAACTCAGCCTACTTTATAGAAACAACCACTTCCTCTCTCCTGCTACCAGACTAACTCTCGCTACTACTTATCTCCTTCCCTCTCTACTGTATGGCGCCCCTCTGCTTACTAATTTATCCTCCTCACTATCCTCCATACTAGAAGTATGTTACAATAAAATCTCCAGATTTGCTACCAAAGCCAAATCTTCCTCTCATCACTGTTCCTCCCTTCACTCATTAAACTGGCTTGAACTCCATAACCAATTCGACTTTCGCCAAATCATGACTGCCTATAGACTACTATTCCAACCTACCAAGTGCCCTGCACTATCCAATATCCTACAACCATAGAACACTTAGATCGACCCACCAAAACCTAATCACCATCAAAAATCACAAGTGCCCAGCTGGTCAACTTCTGCTTTCCTTCACCTTAGCCAAAAAATGGAATGCTCTTCCCTCCACTCTTAGGACCTGCGATAACCTTGAAAACTTTAAAACTCCTCTTCATTCTCAC
Source organism: Protopterus annectens (assembly GCF_019279795.1). NCBI lineage: Eukaryota > Metazoa > Chordata > Ceratodontiformes > Protopteridae > Protopterus > Protopterus annectens. The sequence continues at coordinate 1,152,758,910 of NC_056739.1, forward strand.
CTTTACTCAAACAGGAAATGCAACTGTACTCTTCACCCTATACCTCTCAAGATCTCCTCCACTTTTACTCCTGGTTAACCTCTCACCTAGCTAACCTTGCTCATTTGTATTTTGTATATATAACTATAAAACATTAAAATCTAGCCTCAAGGCCATTTACCTGTCTTTTACACCTAATCAAAATTGTAATTGTTTGTTTTTTTATGAATGCTACCTGTTTATTTGTCATTAATGCCAAGTTCCTTAGTAATTATTCATGTAACTATGTATTGTTGGAGCTTTTCTCCCCGGGCCTTCACTGAAAATGGGCTCCCCGAGCCCAGTGGACCTCCCCGGTTATCAAACTGGAATAAATAAATAAATAAATAAATAAATAAATAAATAAATATACAATGCATCAATTTTTTTGTGTACTTTTTTATGGTAAGAGATATATGAATGTCAAATCTGAGATTGTTGTCTATCTCCACTCTAAGAAGTTTGGTGTGATCTGATAGGGAGATGCCGGTGTTGTCTTTGGCAAGAATATTGAAGTGGGGGGAAGTTTAAATAGATTTGGAGGGCTGGAAGATGAGGAGTTTGGTTTTGCCAGGATTGAGTATTCTGGGCATTGGTCAGCCAGCTTTCTACTGATGAGAATGATTCTTGTGTGATCTTTTGGAGTTTTGGTAAAGTGTGGGTAGAGCAGATTAGGGTGGAGTCATATGCATATTGTATGAGAGAAGCATGTTTGGTAGAGGTATGTAGGTTGTTAGTGAATAGAGAGAATAGTAGGGGTCCAAGGATGGAGCCTTGGGGGACACTGAGTGTAACGGGGAGACGAGGAGATAGGTTATCTTTCCAAACAACTGATTGTTGGCGGCCAGTCAGATAACTGTGGAACCAGTTGGTGGCTGCATGGGAAAAGGGATGATTAGTGAGAATGGAGAGTAGTATTTTGTGAGATACCATGTCAAAAGCCATTGATAGATCCAGAAATATAGCAGAGGAGAACAAACCATTGTTTCTATGAAGAAGGATGGTGTTGGTGAAAGAGAGCAAGGCAGTAGTAGTACTGTGATATAGCGTGAAGCCATGTTGGGTTTTGGAGATGAGATTATTAGCTAGAGGTAGTTTAGGACCTGAGAGTTAATGCATTTCTCAAGTATCTTGGAGAGTGGGGAAAGGATGGTGATGGGGTGGTAATTGGAAAGGTCAGTGGAGGAGCCTCCTTTGTAGAGAGGAATGATGTATGATATTTTCCACAGAGAGGGTACATAGCTTTCTGATATGGAGTGGTTAATTAATATGGAAATTGGATAGGCGAGGGCATCGGCTGCTATTTTTAGGTATTCTGAGGGAAGGTTGTCAGCTGCAAGTTTTGTGGGCTTAAGTTTTGACAGAAATCTTTGTATATAGAAAGTGGGTATTGAGGAGAAGGTGAAAGCATGGGATGGAGAATTAAGGTTAGGAGTGGGGGGAGTGGATGAGGGGTATTGTTGTTTGGCTAAGTTTAGAATGGTTTGTTGAAAGAGTCTGCAATATTGCTGGAGGAGGGGGGAATGGTGGACGGATGGTGTCTACTTTACCTAGGTAGAGGATGGAGTTTATTGTGGGCAAGAATTGTTTGGGGTTGTGGTGGAAAGAGTTTAGTGTGGACTGATTACGTTTTTTTTTCTGTTTTTATCTGCTTTTTTACTTTATTGTGCAATTCAAGGAAAGATTACCTAGCAGTGGGTTGTTTTTTAGGTGCCACTGTTCCCAAGCCTTGTCTCTGATTTTTATTAGTTCCTGTGTGCTTTTGTGTAGCCAGGGGAGATCTTCGTTCTGACTCTGGCATTTCTTAAGGGGCATGGGTGCTTAGGATGTTGAGGAAAGTGCGGTTGAAGAAGTGGACTGCTTCATCTAGATTGAGGTATTTTAGTGGTGTCCAGTTACATTTTTGGAGGGATAAAAGAGTGGGGGTTGAAATTAGCCTTGTTATTGATTTGTCTCAGGATAATGGGCTTAAAACTATTAACATGGCATTTTAGGAGGAATGTTGGGGAATGGTCACTGAGGCTGTCAGGTAGACAGCCTACTATGTAAGAGTGAGGGTCTTTGTTAACTAGTATCCCATCAAGGATGGTGTGATTGTTAGGGTTTTTATTTATACCGGTAGGTGATTGTATTAGTTGGGAGAAACCATGAAGATTTAGGTGTATGGTTGGATGACTGTTACTACAGGGTAGCCAGTTGATATTAAAGTCACCGAGGATGATGGTTTCCTGGGGTAGAGAAAGATTGGCCCAATTCAGGAGGTTTTCTAGGGGAGGTATATTTTTGCCTGGTGGGAAATGTCAGCCAAATGATGTTGATAGTTTTATTTGGATTTCTTTTGAGATTAGCATATAAGATTTCTTCATTCCCGATCTGGGGAGCAGATTTTTTGAGGGTTTGGATGTTGAGGTGGTGTTTAAAATTAGTGCTACACTGCCTCCTTTCTTGGATAGTCTGTCTGCACGAAGGATGCTGTAGCCAGAAGGAAGTATTTTCTCACTTTTGATGTGAGGTTTGAGCCAGGTTTCAGTTAAGATGAGAATATCAGGGGAGTATAAGTTTATGGTGGCATGTAGGTTTTGAGTTTTATTATATATGCTTTTGATGTTTAGACACAAGATAAAGAGGTCAGATGGCTTTTTGTTGGAAGTGATTAGAGATATGGGGGGTTGTAAAGAGTTTGAGTTGGGGTTAGAAGTGGTGAGATCAGGGTTTGGGTGGATGAGGGTTAATTTAGAGAGGGTAGCAATCATTCATTTTGTATAGGTAATAATGAACCTGTCATATTTTAGGGATAATTTTTGTTTAAAAGTAGTAGGCATTTGGTAATTGAGTGGATGCATTGGGATGATGTTTTTGCTGGCGGGGGAATGTAGTTATAGAGTGGGTGTTGGAAGGAAGTTGATATGAGGGTGTAGTGAAGATGGTTGGGAGTGACTATTGTGGAGTCCTGGTATGATGTAAAGTGATATACTGATGAAGGGTTTGGTTGACCTGAAAGCTTTGTTTTATTAAGCACTTGTTCAGTATCAGCGTTGCTTGGTTTGTTTCATTCTGCATCCAGTTTTGGTCTTATTAACTAAGCTTTGTTCTGCAACTGTTTGCCTTTTTTGAGAATGATGTAAAGTGAGCAAGAAGAATGCAGGTAAGAAATGTAATCATATTAGGTAATAGCATGACTGTGTCAGATGTGTGATATGAGAAAAAGAGAGCTGTACGGGGGTGGAGAGGAGCTGAGAGGTTTGTTCTGATTGGTGAAAGGTTATGGGAGTGGCTATAGGTTAAGATAAATGTAGACCTACTTGGGGGGGGGAGTGGGATTTGGGGGCAGGGTGGGTTGTGAAGTGAGCCCATGCATAACACTGGCGAATGGAGTGGGGCCTTAACCCCCAAGCAAAGGATTGCAAGGTAAATATTTTACTAGACAGTGCTATCTTTATCTTGTTAAGTTTCAGGTTTTAGCAGAGAATTCTGGTATGGAAGGGCAGGAAGAGTGGAGGAATGGAGATTTTTGGAGAGGGAGATAGAGGAGAACTCAGCGCTGGCCCGATCAAGTGTGCACTACCCTTTTAGAATAAGCAGAGGATGTTAAACATGCACTTTGTTTTTTTTTTTGTAGGTTTAGAAGTAGCACTGGATAGGAGCTTGTGGAGGCGATAGTCAGCTGGTCTTGGGTGGATGGGGGCCAAGTAAGCCAGGCAGTTGAACAGGGAAACTGTTAGGGAGAGAATAGAGTACAGAGGTTAGGATTTATGTTTTTGGCAGTCTAGGGTGAAAGAGTTAAAGTACAGGTTTATTGGGGTCCAGTTCAGTGAAAATAGTGGATAGGAGCACCCTAGTAAACTAGCAAATGCAGTTCATTCACTGTGGTCAACAGTAGCTTAGGATGACACGCTTGGCTATCTATGCAATGCAATATGCAATATTAAATATAGCCAATCCATACATAATAGTGGCACAGGCACTAGGTTACAGTTAATAATACAGCTACTGTTACAGTCACCAGTTCAGGAGTGGAGTATAACTTATCATGAGGTTTGGTTAGAGAACGGGTGCTAATACATCTGTATATTGGAAGCGTCTATCGCTATCTAGACATTGCCGCTGTTCTAAGCCCTTGCAAACACATGTAACATCCACATAGGTTTTTCTATGCAGTATCAATATATGCACCTATAAACATGTTTAGAGACCTACAAACTGCAAAACACCAATCTGCTCGACCACAACCAATAAAATCAAAAAGAGCAAGGTAGATGGAACGGAGTACGCCAGCTATATTTCCACAAAAAAGTTTTTATTATTGCACAACCACGAAATGTGGAGTCTGTTTTTCGTGGTTGTGCAATAATAAAAACTTTTTTGTGGAAATATAGCTGACGTACTCCGTTCCATCTACCTTGCTCTTTTTATGTTTAGAGACCTGCTTTACACAATGCGGTCACACAGATGCAGATTTGGTAGGCTATCTAGTCTAATGTGACCAATACAGTTGTAAATAACAGTTTAACAGTAAAACAGATAAAAACGGGTAATAACACATAAATATTTATGAGGTATGCGCACTTGATCAGGTCGCCAATTTAAAAATGGCGCCTTGAATGGGGAAGTATATGTAAGGTTGGTTGGGGAGGAGCTATAGCCTTGTAGAATTGTAGTTAGTAATTTTAAACCCCCAAGTAAAGGATTTAACAGAATGCACCTTGACCTGGCCTAAAATGTGCATGTTATGATTGTTATAACACAAGGAGACAGCATGGGACAACCATTTGGAAATAGTCTGCTTTGAGACAGGTTGCCCTTTTTACTTACCTTCATAAGGAGTGAATAACTTATCAGAGATTCTAAAGGTTTTAATTCTGTCAAGATAATATCTGAGTTGTCTGTGTACATGATTAATGTTCCTCATATTCTCATTTGATGCAAGCAAAAACTTTAATACACGAGCCTGACACTTAAGAATTCTGAAAATGTGTGGCACAAGGATACACATTTTTTCCCCAAAATCTATCAAAAGCCTTCCCATCCTTATCATAGGGGAGGGATTAGCATTTACCAAATGTTTAGTAGCAGCAGGATTTGTCAAGGAAATCACCGCAGGGTAAGATCTGCCAAAATAAAAAATTGTAAGACTTAGGTCTGCAGGATGCTTGTCATTTATGTTACAGGCTGCAATAGAAAAATCCTACAATGCTTGGGCTGTGAAATTCCTACTTCCACAATCATGCAATTGGAAATATTTTCCCAACTACAAAACAATAAATTTAAGCTGTGGATGTAACTTTGTCTGATCATTCTGGTGGAATCCAAAGTGTCTGATATGTTCCAAAAACTAAAGAAATTCTATAGTATTTTTCCAAGCAACTTTGAAAGATCGGGACTCATATTGGTGAGTTCCATAATGTGCAGATTGAATTGCTGAAAGTCTGGACTTACATGTACTATGTCTGTACTTGCTATTTCACAGAATATTCCCTTTTCTTCGACCTTTGTTGATTTCAGAGTTGGTATATATAAGTTTGTGAAGTGTGTGTGTGTGTGTGTGTGTGTGTGGGGGGGGGGGTAGTGTGCCCCCATGCAAAAACAAAGTTTTATATTTGCTGTTCTGCATTTTCTGTCTTTTATTTACTTTGGCTTGCTGAGACTTGGCATTTCAAGTCCTGACATTTAAAGTGGTATACAGCATTTTGAAGAAACCACATTGAAGACTATACAAAAGACAATCATAGTAAGCTAGAGGAAGAGGGAGACCCAGATGGAATTAAACCCCGTATCTGATAACACCAATAGGAATCAAGACATTACCAAAGAAGGAAACACATGGACTCTTAATGGTTTCACTATTTACAACTTCAGTCAAACAGAATTAAGCAAGGAGCACTTCACCCTTTTGGAAAAAGGCTTTAAATTTATTCCAAAAACAAAAGGGAACAGAGCACAAACAATGTTGGATATGAAAACATTTATTAGGAAAATGAACTTGGAAATACTATATTTTAGAGAAGGAATAGGTTTTGACCCCAATAATAGGCAGACAAACAACGACCAAGGTATATTGAAGAACAAATCCACCTTCAACCCCCCTATTCAGACACAGTTAAAAAATTTTGAAAAAATCATGGAGGAAGCCATAGTGAAGGCAGATAAAAAGGTGGGGTACAGAGACAACTTGGACAAAATGGAAAAAGAAAAATTAACAGAATTAAGGACAGACAATAGGATTAGGGTAATGAAGCCCGACAAGGGTGGGGGGGTCGTAGTTATGGATGTAACGGAATACGACGGAAAAATGAATGACATTTTGATGGATCAAACTAAATATAAAGTTGTATCTAGAAATGAAATTAATTTAGCATACAAGAAGATAGACATAGCCTTGGAGAACATGGTTATGGAAGAATTGTTTGATAGTAAGATGTTCCTATTTTTAAAGAAAGACAAACCCAGGATACCAATAATCTTCGGCATCCCAAAAATACATAAAGATAAGGTAAACCCACCTCTTAGACCTATAGTGTCAGCGGAATGTTCTAAAACTAACCCACTAGCAAAATTTGTAGACACTAAAACCAAACACATATGGCTTAACAAGGAGGCCATACTAAGGGATTCTTGGGATTTAATGAGAAACTTAAGTCCGGAGTTGTTTGAAGATGATTTAAAACTGGTCACCATTGATGTGGTGGACCTTTTTGGATCCATACCTTACGATGAGGGGACTAAAATGTTTGAGGAGGAAATATTTAAGGACCACATATTAACACAGGAAGACAAGATAGTGTGCACAGGCTTAATGGACCTCATACTAAGGAACAACTTTTTGACCCATAATGGGGAATACTTTCAACAAGTACAGGGAGTAGCGATGGGGGCAGCCTGTGCACCTACCTTTGCAAACCTGGTCCTGGCAAACTGGGAAGAGAAATACATCTTTCAGACAGAATATTTTGGGCACTGTAAGATGTATAGACGTTTCCTCGACGACATTATAATTTTTTGGAAAGGTAATCTAAACGAATTAGATGACTTCATCAAATACTTGGGGGAAACGACCTCATTTTTAAGGTTTACTCATAATATTTCCCACGAAAAAATTGCTTATCTGGATGTGGAGATTATGAAAAAAGGCAAAACATTTGAAACCAGGGTATACAGAAAGGAAACATATGTAAATTCATTCTTACATTACGAAAGTAGCCACCCAAGTCATTGTAAGAAGAATCTGGTCAAGGGGCAATTAGTAAGGGGCTCAAGGATGACCAGTGAGGATTCGGAATTCAAAGAGGAATGTGATAGATTGGAAATAATGTTTCTCGAAAGAGGATATCCAAGAACATTCATCGATGAAATAAGAAAAGAGGTAACCCTGGGAAGAAAAGGAAGATTCAGACCAATAAAAGGGGAAAAAGAAGTTGAACAAAATAAGGAAGGTGACGTTACAGATGGTCCACCCAATTATCAACATGGATTGGTTTTAGAATATAATGCTTTGAACATTAAAGTAAAAGAGACATTTCAAAAGGAATGGGACAAATTCAGGGCATTGACAGACTTAAAAGGGTTACCAAACATGACGCCTAGAGTAATATACAAAAATCCTAGGAATATTAAATGTATTTTAGAAACAGGTAACAATCTTAGGAAGGGGGATAGATCCAACCCACTTAAATTAGGTACATATAAATGTGGTAGGTGCAGGCAATGCGACTCCATACTTAATGAAGAAAAGATTTTTTTAGAAAGTAGACGTACCTGGATAAAGAGCAAGGGGTATTTTAATTGCGAATCGCAAGGGTTAGTATACTTGGTTACATGCACAGAATGCACCTCCTTTTATGTCGGAAAAACCGAAAGATCTCTGAAAAAGAGAATATACGAACATATGTACGACATAAGATGTAGTAGAGAAACTAATGCACTTTACAGACATTCATTAATATGTAAAAATTTCAAGTATAAGTTTTTTGTGTTGGATCAAATAAAGAAAGACCTAAGAGGAGGTCCTTGGGAAGAAATGGTTGGCTACAAAGAGTTGTGGTGGCAGGTACACCTGCAAGCCAACAAAGCCCCAGGACTGAACGAGTATATATCCATTAAACCACTATTAAAATTAAAAGCAGCAAAAAATTAACTTGTAACAATGGATTTAGCCACTAGGTGGAAGAGATGTTCCTTTTCAATGAACAACAAATGAATTCTATCACTAGCACTTTAAACGTTCTCAACATCAACTATAAAATGTTTTATATTAATGGTTTTAAAAATTTTAATAAAAGTATATAAAAGTATATAATAAAGACAGATCAAGATATACATTTTTTTAAACATAAGAAGCATATTTATTAAAACAGGTTAAGGTTATTTATTTTAAAGTGAGTAGAAGGCAAGGTTTTATTAATTGGAAATGTGTATTTTAAATGGCGAAATTTGATTGGTTTTGTATTGATTCAAACGTGTATATAAAGTAACAAGAATATGTCACATGGTAAATCTGATGAAGTCTATGAGACGAAAACGCATGGTATTAACAGCGTTTATTTATTTTTTTGTGAATAAAGTGTTTACTGATTCTTCTCCTGGGACTTTCTGGTTTGTTTAATACGTTCATTTGGAGGTTCCAGCCGAGGGTGTTCATTACATACATTAGCTTGATGGTGGAAGGAGCCAATAAGATTATGCCCTTTTACCAGTATTGTGTGATCTCAGAGTTAGTGTATATAATTAGCAGGGGATTTGTTTGCCCTCCCCAGTGTAAAAGCATGTATAAAGACACAATTTGCATTGTCGATGTCAACATTTGGTCTGTTGATCATATTTAATAAACCACACACACACACACACACACACACACACACACACACACACACACACATATATATATATATATATGTGTATATATATATATATATATATATATATATATATATATATATACACACACACACATATATATTCATGTGCAGAAGTGTGTGTATGCATATGTATGTATGCATGCGTGTGTGTGTGTGTGTGTGTGTGTGCGCGTGTGGATGTGTGTGTATATACATGCATGTATATATGGATGGATGGATGTTCATATATTGAAAAAGTTAAAGACTGAACACACCTTGTCACTCACCAGCTGATTGAAAAACAAAACAAAAATCTAAACATATATTTGTAGGGGAGGAAAAATACCTCTGTATACAGCTATAATAAGGTGTATGGATGTCCTGCAAAGACCCATTTAACTATTTCTGAAATGAAAGGATGGTAATGTGCCCTTTATACTCACATCTTGGGTACTTTCTGTCTCTGACCTCTGCTCAGGTCACTGTAGTGGTAGCAGTACTGTGCATTAGAGGTCCAAATGGAGAGCCTCTAAAAGTCCATCAGATCACCTTTATTTTAAACAGTTAAGAAATGCCACCAAAAAAGACATTCTACAAGACAAAAAAAAAAAAAAACTACTACCTTCACCTCCAACAAACCCACCAACAAAAACCACAAAAGTTCTGGTCAGGCATCAACAAACTACTTCAGCCAGGCCATTCTAAAACTCCTCCACCATCAGGATTCAACCATAGTAACTCTAATCAAATTCCCAATGCCTTTAATAACTACTTTACTGAAGCCATTCAAACCCTAGCTAACACATTACCACCTACTACCACCTCCCCATTAAACACCATGAATAGTCCAGCTCCAACGTTTCATATACAACCTGTACCTATATCCCTCATTTGTATCCTCCTTCAAAAACTCAAACCATGCACCCCTTCTGCCGACTGTCTTCCAGCTGAATACCTACAAATCGCAGCTAAAGCCATTGCCTATCCCATCTCCATCCTTATAAATAGAACAATTTTGGAAAGCACAATCCCTTCCATATGGAAAGTCTCCCATATCATCCCACTACATAAAGGTGGGACATCTACTGAGCTTTCCAACTTTCGTCCAATCGCCTTACTCTCTCCAATAGCTAAAATAATGGAAAAATGCATCCACAGACAACTGCTTGACCACCTTCTCCAGAATAATTTACTTGCCAGCTGCCAACATGGGTTTAGACCTTTCCATAGCACAACAACTGCCCTGCTATCCTTTTCTGACTGTATAAACAAAAATCGTAACAATAACTCTCTTTCCTCAGCACTATTCATTGACCTTTCAAAAGCCTTTGATATGGTTAACCATCACATGCTTATTGATGTACTAAAAGCCCGATCACTGGACCCACAAGCAGTACACTGGTTTAAATCTTATTTAGAAAACAGACAGCAAGCAGTACTTTGGGATAAAAATCTTTCTACACTCCTCCCTGTGAACATAGGAGTTCCACAAAGCTCTATTTTAGGCCTGCTTCTCTTTTTCACTGTTTATTAATGATCTACATGCAAAAATTCCTCAAGCCACCTGCATACAATATGCAGATGACTCTAATTTAATATGTTCAGCCAAGTCCATTACCTCACTCCAGACCCTCACCCAGACAGTATTTGACACTGTTGAAAATTGGTTCACGCAACACTGCCTCCTGCTGAACCCCAAAAAAACAAAAGTGTTGCTGACAAACAAACTTATTTATTTAAGGAGAAAGGCATGGCAGTCAATGTTCCAAATACTATTAGAACAGAGGAACCATTGTTGACTGAATCCCAAGCACTGTTATTTACCCTTCACACACCCCCTTCTACTAGCAGTAGAGAAGCAACGGTTAATGTTCCAGCTAACCCGGAGAACAACAGGGTGCCGGTATCTGCTAATCAAACTAGCAGCATGAACTATTGTCCACCAAAGAATTTTGATACGCTTCTTATCCCTCCGGTCATGGACTGGAAGCCTAAATTAAGACAACAACCAGAGTCAGACACTTTAAAAGCACAACTTGGCTTATTTGAAAGCAAATTTAAGAAACTGAAAGCCCTGCAAATGGACAACGTGTTCTTGGAGAGATCTATTGAACTCAAACAGGTGCCGAAGGGCCTAAAGATATTCAAACTGCTGATGGGATTTGAAGCAGGTACAGATGGATGCCAAGAACTGTTGGCTTTCTTTGACCGGACATGTATGGAATTAATGCAAATTATAATTCGGAACAACATTCATAGACTAGATACGTTAAAAGAGGAGCTGGGGCAATTAAACAGTAACATTATGAAAGATTTGCTTTTTGAGTTTAATAAACACAAATACAATAGGATTTTATCCGAAACAGACAATTTTGTGAAAAAAGGTCTTGGGATTAAAACAGTTAAATTAAATAGGGACAGTAGAGATTATGCCAACAATCAGGTGTACACTACTTTTAGGGAGTTTAAACGTACCAATGTTAGAACTAATTTTGTGAACAATATCAATTCAGCGGATAACTTCCGACAGGATACTTATAATGCTAATGGACAATTTGTTGAACGTTTTGAGGATGATTTATTGACTGAGACTGGCATTTACCACGAGAATGAGTTTTTTTTAGACCCCCATCCTATAAGGCGCTCAGAACGAATTTGAGAGCGCAATCAGGTTCTACACTTACAACAACAAGGGAGGGGGAGAGGGCAGAGGCCTTACAACAACAAATGGAGGTGGTCTCAGGTGAACAACAGACCACTTTAGATAGTTTAGTAACTTTACATCATGAGGCTGGGATACAACCAGTAATTTGTGACACTACTTGTGACTCTTTTTGTGATAATACAGTTCATGAGGGTTTTCCTTCTGTCTCAAAATCTTTTTTTACAGATTCTGATAATGCTCGGACATCAGTAGTATGGTTGCATTGGTTGAATACAAGTTTATAAGGTGCAATAAATGTTAATACTGAGAGTACGAAAGTAAACGAGTTAACTGAGAGTGGTTTACTGGATTTAACTCAATACACTGATACTGGATTTATATGTAATTTTGTTAGGGCTGATAATGTTTGCATTTATAATTTTACTAATTTAGAGCTAACGGAAAACTATTTGTCCTTATTTAAGAAGGGGTTTACATTTGTTCCTATCTTTAGAAATGAAATAGCTAAAACTTTGGGCAACTTTAAAATGTACACCAGACAACTTAATTTAGAAATGTTTTTCACAAAAAAACCCAGCCCAAGGACTGACAATCTCATTGAGCTTAAAAGGTCAAGTACCTTTATTCCCCCTGCGCACCCATGCATACACACCTTTGAGAAGATGTGTGAAATACAACTTAGAAGGATGGTAAGAGGGGCTAATGGACAACCGGATAACTTGACATCCGGTGAGAGATTTTGTCTCCATGAGTTAACATCTACTAACAACTATAGGGTTATGAAACCTGACAAAGGAGGAGGGGTGGTGATCATGTCCACTATTGACTACTCAAATAAAATGCACAACCTTTTGAATGACACTTTAACATATACTAGAGTTTTGAAGAATGAATTGTACATGGCTTACACCAAAATTGATTGGAGTTTGAACGAGTGGTTAATGGAGAGGGTCATTGATGGCAACGAATATCATTACTTGATGGTTGATTCACTGGTGACTCCCTCCATTTTTGGAATACTGAAAATTCACAAAAATCAGAATGACCCACCTTTCTGTCCCATTGTGTCAGCTAAGGGTTCAAAAACAGAAGCAATGGCTTCTTTTGTTGACTTTCACTGTAAAAACATTACTAAATGTTTGCCACACATCCTGAGGGATTCTTGGCACTGCTTGGATGTGATTAGGCAAACACAAACAGATGATCCCTTTTTAATGGTGACAGTTGATGTTATTAATTTATTTTCGATCATTCCTCAGGTACAAGGTTTAGAAATGTTTAACAATTGTTTGGACAAATACAGTGGATTTCATACAGTAAAACGAAGTCTGATAGTTGACCTCATGGAACTGATTTTGTCAAACAACTTAATTAGATTTGAGGGTGAACTCTTTAGACAAGTCACAGGAGTAGCCATGGGTGCCAGGTGTGCACCAATTTATGCCAATTTGGTATTGGCTGAATGGGAGACGGAAAAGGTGTTTCCTTCAGAATACATGCATCAGATAACTCTGTACTTGCGTTACCTTGACAACATTTTGATTTTTTGGAAAGGGAGCAGGGAGGAAATCTACAGACTTGTTGATTTCCTCAACAACACTACACCATTTCTCAAATTCACTCATAAAATTCATGGTGAAACTTGTAACTACTTAGACATATTGTTATACAAAAGTGTACATGAAGCCAACTTAAACTCCAGCGTATATCGTAAGAAAACATACTCTAACAACTTTTTGCACTTTCAGAGTTGTCACCCATATTTTCAAAAAAAGAACATAGTCAAAGGTCAAATGGTTAGACTTTCTAGACTGATCAGTGATGATGAATTGTTACAAATTGAGTTAACAAGATTAATTGAAATGTTTACAGAGAGGGGCTACCCCCATGATGTTTTGAATAAAACAAGAAAGGAAACTGAAACCAAAAGACTTACTGTCTTTAAACCTATCCTGAAAGGAGGTTTAATGAAAGAGGCTTATGAAATGAGCAGTTTGGTTTTGAATTCTAACATACAACACAGAAAACGAGCCATGATTTTACCTTATAATGAGCAGGCAGGACAAATTATTAGAATTATTAAAGACACACGGCAAAGTGTTCTTGATAAGGGCACTATAAACATTGTAGGGAACACCCCGATATTTACGTACAGCAGGGGTAGAAACCTTAAAGAATTGATGGAAATAGAATGTAACACTGAGGCATATAAGAGCTCTAAAATGAACAAATGTGGTTTGTGCCGTACCTGTAAGTTCATAAATAATGGTCCTTATGTAGTAGTTCAAAATTTTTACAGAACAATTAAATGTCCAGGGTACTGTAATTGTAACACCAGGATGGTGGTGTATATAGCTACATGCTTGAGCTGTCCCACTTTTTATGTGGGCAAAATGATTAGAAAGTTAAGGCTTAGAATTTTGGAACACTTAAGAGACATTAAAAACAAAAGAACAAACAATGCCTTATATACACACAGTTTGAGTCGTACTATTTTTGTAATAGATAGAATAACATCGAATGACAGAGGGGGTGATGCCAAAATCTTACTGGAGGTGAGGGAGTGCATGTGGTAGACGCATCCAAACCTCCAGGTATTAATGACCACATCCCCTTGTCTACTATTTTAAAATACAAATCATTATGTATTTAAATGTTTACATTACTGTATTTATAGTAATGGTCACTATATTACTATGTACATTCAATGCTTGTTTGTTTGCATTTTTAGTTCTGTTGGTTTTTTAAGTTAGGATTGTTTTTCTTAGTATTCTAATTGCTGATTGTTTCCCAACTGTGATTGGTTACATAGAAGGGTGTGTACATAAGCTTAAGCTTTAACTGCAACTGTTTAGTGATGAGCTGGTTTACTCTGATGATGCCCGATCATAGATATGGGTGAAAGCGCTTAGTTATTGTTTTAATGAGTGTTTTTAAGTGTATTTTTGCTGCTTATTTATAGCATTTGGTCTATTAAAGTCTGCAGATTCCTGGGAGCTGAGTCAGTTTTCTTTTACTGGTTTTGTGTTGCACCTCGTCAGTTTGAGAACTAATATATCCGCTGACACTACTACTCGTCTCCTGGGAATAACAATTGACAACAACCTTAGCTATGATGACCATATTAATACGACTATAAAGTCTGTCAACAAAAAACTAAGCACCCTTTATAGAATCAAACCCTTCCTTACCCCTATAGCCAGAACCACTATTGCCCAGACCCACCTAATCTCTACTCTGTTCTATGCTTCTGCAATATATACCAATCTTTCTAAAAACAACCTTTCCAAACTTTCAACCAGTTACAATAACATAGCCGAATTTGTCACTGGCATCCCCTTTAGAACTCACCACTGTCACAACCTAAAACAACTGGGATGGTTAGAACTGCAGAACCAACTACTTTGTCAACAACTTCTTATTACCCAAAAGATCCTTTACCACCCTAATAACACCCCTATCCTCACTAACCTGATTGCCCCCTATAAAAATCTTGCAACACTACACTCAGCTAATAAGCTTCTAGTTTCCACTATTAAATCCAACAACAAAGCTGGGGACTCACTCTTCACCAACACAGTGGGAAAAACCTGGAACCAGTTTCCTAGTGAACCTTCTACCCTTGCTTCCACACTGCTTTTTAAAAAACATCTTAAAGAATATCTTAAAACTCACGGCTCTGTCCCTGCTCTAACCATGACTGATATCTCATTTCCCCTTCTTGCTCTCCCAATCCTTCTCTACTCCACTGTTCTGTGTTTCCTACCTGAAATAAAGATTTCTTCCAATAAAAAAAAAAAATATATATATATATATATATATATATATATATATATATATATATATATATATATAATTTTAATATTTTGGAATCTCCATATATTTTTTTAGCTCTCAAATGTGGTTTGTTTGTTTCTCTATATTTGATCTTGGCTTAAACACACTAAAAAACTCTGTACAAGTTTATCGTACCTACAATTTAAACAATGTATTATAACTCATTTTACTATTGATATATATTGTATGCTTTGTCACTGTCAATGCTTGGAGCTTTTCTCCCCGGGCCTCTACTGAAAATGGACATATATCCAGTTAGACCAGCCCGGTCAACAAATGTAAAATAAAAATAAAATAAAAAAATAAAAATTAGAGCATTAGCACATGCTAGTAGCAGCAGCAGCAGCAGTCACCACCCTGGCAAAGCTATGTCATGTATCCACTTTATACTGGAGACCCCTCATAAGCTTCTTGTAACAGAGGATTCTGGTGTTCTCTGTACATATAATGCATAAATATCTTACTCTTCTGTCAGCAATACCTGTGACTACCACCTTCAGTGCCTTCAGAAGACTTGATATGTCACAATGTAGGGAAAAATGGGGGATTTCTTGCATCCATGCATGTTGCTATCAACTTAGGATACATGTTTGGGCATCTCTTTAGTGTGACTAGTCATGGTGCCACCATTGCTTAGTGCGATTGCTCATGGCATGGCAGGATGATGTTAGGGTATGAATTATGTCACTTTATTAATGTACTATTATCATAATGACTACTTATATTTCTATTCTGCTATTTAGTAATTCTACATGCCATTAGACCAGAACAGTTTTCACCACATCCCTGATGGCATCATCAACCTGCCTGCACATACGCAGAGCATTTTGCAGGAACTCATGTGATGGGAAACAATGTTGAAGGAGCTTCTTTGCATGGTCAAGGTAAAGTGTACGATGAGCTAAAAGTGTGATTTAGGAACATTCATTTAAAATAGGCTCATTAGCATAATGATCACACTAAGAGCCTCAGACCTGTGTGACAAAAACAGCCACATCTATTAGTATGTTCATCTCATTACAGAAGTTGGTTTTACTGCAACCTGTAGAGTTAGGAATCACTAAAGGCAGTATAAAGTCTGCAGGATGCACTTAGGAGAGGTGAGTAACTGGGAACTGGTCATAGGTGTGTTTTGTGTATTACAGATGCTAAACTTGTGTGACATTTGCTGAACTACATGGCAGTGCGTTGGTGTAGGAGGCTGAGCTAATGGTTATAGCTGTGAACAGAGGTAAGGGGGTTTCTGCCATTGCAGAAAAATTGCAGATGATGTAATGCAGTAGCAGTTTAACTACATGACAGTAAGGTCTGTTGCATATGGTACTACAATGGAGAAAGGCTTTGGTTTAGTATGAAGTCGGTGTGTGTTCCAGCCATGTCCTGGAAGATTTTCTGTTTGATCCTGTCTAACATATTATGTGCTAAATGCTGTGGTTCCCTGTAAGTTATATTTATTTCTGTCAAGTGGGAAGCAATCTGTCTCAGTTCTTTGAGTACTATATCCTTGTCTGATGAGGAGGCAGTGGCACATTAGGTGCACATTTTTCATTGTAGAGAGAAGGGTTGGAGATTATCACCTGAACATCCAGAGGGTATATGTGCAGTTGACCTTGTACTCCATGTCCCTCCATGATATAACTGTGTAGCTTGTGTGTGTCCATTTACTTTTTATGTCTTCTTATGGAATGTGGAGAAGAGTGTATGAGTCTTTGTGGTCTGAGAGTGGAGAGCCTACAGTGCCACTGAGTAAGTCTGCTGGTCTGCTTTTGCTCCACTCAGTTTTGCAGCAAACACATTAGTCTTGCCACCTTTAGGGATTGCTTTAGGGAAGATTTCACTAATGGTTTTGTAGCATATGTGGGTGTCCCCTCCCTACATGTTTCCCAGGGTGCTGTATGTCTGGATTTTGATTGTTGTTCCACACATACCCACATAGGAAGATGTATGTGTATAGCAGTAGGAGACTGCACATGCATACTGTGAGATATTCTGGCATAGGCTTTTGCTTGCTTTTGGCCTACACACACTCTAGGTCTATTTCCACAGCATACTCAAGTGGTATATGACCTCTCAGAATATTGTACTTGATTAGCTATGTATACAGGATCTTAACTCCAATCTAAAACAATGTAACTGGGAACTACTTAAAACCCTAAGTTTAGAACAGGCCGTCAACTACTTTAATAGTACTTTCATTAATGTCCTAAATTTAGTTGCACCCATTAGGAAAGTTAGAGTTAAGACAAACTATGCACCATGGCTAAGCAGGGACACAAGAGCCCTACTAAAGTCAAGAGGCAAGGCTTAGAAAATGTGGAAAAGAGAAAACACTAGCCTATCCAAACAAAACTACCAACAACTCAGAAATCAAGCCAAGAAACAAACCAAATTGGAAAAACAGAATTATTTCCTTGCTGCCCAAAATAATCACTCAAAAGACCCTCAAAAGATTTGGCATACTATTAACTCACTGTTGAAACCAGGTAAAACCACCATTCCAACTCCCACCTCCACCAACAATACTAAAGACATAGCCTCCCAATTTAATCAACAATTTACTGAATCTATCCTGACCTTACCATCCCAACTATCCAAAAACAAACTTTCAGATATCTCAACAAAAACCCTGATAACATATCCTCCTTTACTCTCTCATTTGTTCCTACCTCTACTATTAAAAAAACTCCTTCTAAAACTGAAGCCTGCCACTCTTGCTGCAGACAATCCTCCTGCTAACTTCCTAAAAGTAGCTTCTGAGTCCATTTGTTACCCGGTATCCATCCTTATCAATCACTTCATACAGGAAGCTTACATCCCTCAACTATGGAAAGTTTCATATATTATTCCACTTCACAAATGTGGTAATTTCTATGATTTCTCTAATTATCAACCAATTGTGATTCTATCCCCTCTATCTAAAGTACTCGAAAAATGTATCTACTCTCAAGTAATGAATTTTCTAAACTCACACAATCTTTTCTCCTCCACACAACGTGGCTTTCAGCAACACCATAGCACAACAACTACTCCTCTCTCTTTTACTAACCTGGTAAACCAACACAGAAACAACAACTTTGTATCTGCTATATTTTTAGACCTCTCAAAAGCATTTGACATGGTCTCACACTCCCTACTTCTAGACACCCTTGCCTGTCTAGCCTTTGCCTCTCCAACTATTACCTGCTTTAAAAATTATCTGTCAGAAAGGCAGCAGTCTGTCCAATGGCAAGGTATACTATTTCCTCTATTCCCAACGACCATAGGTGTACCACAGGGCTCAATATTAGGTCCTCTTCTTTTCTTGATTTTTACTAACAATCTTCATACCTCCACCCACCCTGCTATACTCATACAGTACACAGACAATTTGACTCTTATCTGCTCTGCACCCTCACTTACCACATTACAACAATTCACTCAGGATTCCTTTAACTTAGTGGAAAGTTGGATTACTCAGATCCAACTTATCCTAAATCCCAAAAAGACTAAATTGGTTCTTTTCACCTCCAAAAATCTATTCCTACCTCTCTATCCTTCTCATTCACTTCTAAAATTGGTACTATCATCACCCCCTCTGGTCACACCAAACTCCTGGGTGTAGAAATTGACAAAAACCTACAGTTTGATGTCCACATTTCACAAACCATCAAAAAAGTCCATAAAAAAATGGGAACACTATACAGACACAAAAACTTTCTTTCAAAACAAGCGAGAATCTCAATAGCCCAAACCCATCTATTGCCCACTCTAATGTATGTGGCACCAATCCTTACTCATATCAGAAAATATGATCTTGCTAAACTTGTGACATGTTACAACGAAATTGCCACGTTCGCTAATAACCGCACCTTCAGAACCCATCACTGTCAGGCTCTAAAGGAACTACAATGGCTAGAATTTCCCCAACTACTCAATTACCATTAACTAATCATTGCCCGATAGAACACCAGCACTGTCACCTACTCACACTCTACAAATCAAATTGTCCCCTTTGCTCCACTGACAAATCACTCCTTTGTATCTTTAAGGCTAACAAGCACTATTCTCCCATAACATAGCTAAATCCTGGAATAACCTTCCCCCTGCTTTATCTTCTGCCTCCAGTATTATGCTGTTCAAAAAGTCACTTAAATTACACTTAATGAATTCCTGGCTATGTCCATGCATTACCTAACCTTCACTCTTTCTACCACCCCTGATAGCTTCATATCCAATTATTCCTACTGTAATTTTTCTACAGTATCAGGAATTTTATTTACTGCTCAAGTTTCTAATAGTTATACTAGCTCATGCTAAACTTACACTAATTAATTTCTAAGTAGTCTCTGTCTATCTTTATAGTCAGTTATAATGCTTATCTAGTGTCGATTTCTGTTTCTGTATCGAAAGTTGTATTTTTATATAGTGTCAAATTTTGTTTTTTGTATCAAAAGTTGTATTTTTATCTATTGTCAGTTTTTTGCTTCTGTAAAGATGATCATATTGTTCAACTATTTGTTTTTCCTGTACTGAATGTGGAGCTTTTCTCCCTGGGCCTCCGCTGTAAATGGACATGTGTCTAGCCAGACTATCCTGGTAAACAAATGTAAAATAAAATAACATAAATAAATAAGAATGTCATTATCAGGGAAATTGTCACAATGTGGCAGAAAAATCCACTGCAGGGCTTGTCGTTCTTCTTCAGATCAGTGGAATAACAATGCATTTCACCACCCTTAAATAAGTTTTGTTAGAGGTTGTATGCCTACTACTGTGGCCCAGAGCCACAACCACAGTAGACATGAGCTGTCCTAGATAAACCCATGTTTCTGCATGGTGTCCATTCCAAGGTCACATGTCCTCACTGCCTTGTATTAAGGCTGCACCTATAAACATACCATATGAACTGCCACCACATAAATGGCCATCGTACACATGGCTCATACTGCATCAAAGATAACATTTAAAGTGGCTCATGTAATCACTGGTCATTTTTGTGTGTTGCTGAAGTAGGGATATAATGTGTATGACATACCATCAGCTTACATTTTCATTTTTTTTTTTTAATATTACAGGTTGCCATGCTAGAACGTAAATGTCACCATACAGGCGAATTCTGCCAGGCAGAGAATGACAGCATGCTGCATAGTTTACTTATGCTACAAAATGAGAGATTTGACCTCACCTTCCATCGGCATATCTACCAGGACCTTTTACTTGAGATCAGTTATGCAGGTCTATATAAGGGGGATTAACATGACTGCACATGTACTCAGTAAGGAACCTCACCTGGAACAAGAACAGGGACCACTTGTGGAGAATCTGCTGACAGAGTCATCAGTGACCTACACTGAAGACTTCCCGGCATCTATGTCTAGTGATCCATATAGCTCTGTTATCCACAATGGAGTCCTGGACTTGGATGCTGAACTGCACAGAGCACCTCTGATAGCAGTTGGCGATGCCCAGTGAGTATGCCTTAACATGTGGTACTACCCATACTGCCCATCCAACTTAAAGCTATATAAGTAATGAGCATGGCTTCTTTGTTGTTACTGGAACATTGGATGTACAAGTATTGCGTCAGTCTGCTCAAGGAATATTAACCATATGTTTTCATAGTACTTTGATATATAGGTTTATTGTCACTTGGCTGTGGGTGTTGGCGCTGGGTCCCTTCATAGACTGGGTACTCTTTATGTGTTTTCACAGCTGTTGTGTTGTCAGGGTCCTCTACCATGCATACAGTCATATCTGATATCTGGCAACTGTCTGTGCCCAGTGATGATGACATCCAAATCCTGGCACAGCTGGGGCCATGATGGCAGTGGAAGATATGAGTAATGTGACAATCATATCCCCTTCTTTGAAAACTGCTCCTGAGCCTGTGCAACCCACCCCTCAGACACAGGATGCCACAGTAGGACAGGATGTGGTCAATACATCAGCACAGGAAGCACCCTCATCTCCAGGGTCAGAGTCACTATTGGTTGTTGCCAATACACTTTAGCGTCCAGAAGGTATTAGGGATTTGTGTAATAATAGCTAGCCATGCTATGAGTACTGTTCCACTCTTGATCTGAAGGTCATCATGACTACTACTCAGTGACGCGGTGATTGTGTAGGGCATTATACTGGGGTAGGCAGAGACCAATACAGACAATGCTGAGCTGGATGGGGGTTGTACATGGTCTGCTTGATGCCTGGGCCTAATTTTCTGCATTATGAAGAGGCGGTGTTGGAGTCCATATGTTGCAGATGTCGCTGTGTGGCTGCCTATCACAGTAATCGCATCTCCACCTCTGGTGAAGAAGCCCGCCACGGGAGGGAAAGGACATAATTTAGGACCTGTAGCACCATCACCTTCATACCACCATCCAGTGTTGAGAGCACTGCAGGATGCTGTGAACACAGACACAAATGGAGTGTTCATGCTGGGTCCACTTATCGCACATCCCAATGTTTGCAGCCATAGAACATTCATCCTCTGTGTCCCATTGTGGATTTTGCATGTGACCTTCCCAAAAGAAGTTGCTCTCAGGGACGGGGGCATCCACCATACATCTCCTGAAGATGACCCACACCTTCCCGTCAAACCTCAGCCAGTGCTGCAGCATGTGTTGGATTTGTGTTCATGCACAGCCATACACACACACACAGGCGTGCGCGCACACACATACGCGCACACACACACACACACACACACACACACACACACACACACACATATATATATATATATATATATATATATATATATATATATATATATATAGATATCAGCGACATCCACCACTGCACAGTCAAACCACACTGGAGATACCACACCTTCCCAGCCTAGTTTCTCCATTCCTCACTTTTGCCGATCTGTGAATCACATAGTACCTCACTAAATTTTTGCAGCCTTTGCAGTCACACTAACTGTCTCTGAATTACTCCAATCATTTGGGTGACCAAATTTCATGCAACTTTAGCTACTGCAATGTGCAAGATGTTTCTGAATACCAAAAATAGTCATTTGTAATCTAAATGGGATGTATTAGAAGCAATGAACATTTATGATGAGTTATGCATTCAAGAAAATTATGGTTAGTGTCTTTAAAAAAGTTTATTAGATCAACATTATTTAAGGTGGAGTTGATGGACTAGATAAACAAAAACAAGATGACGTTTAGAATTTCTGTAAAGTGAAAATTATGAGGTCCAAATGAAAAAAATTAAACATATACATAGTTATCGAAGAAAATCTGAAAACAGTAAAAGGAGAAAGGAAAAGTACTTGGTTAAAAAGCAAAGATAAAAAATGTGATACTGATGAGATAGGTGTAGTTTTTTTTTTCTAATGCTATTATTCACTGTAATATAAAGTGAGACACCAGAGTGCCAAAAAGATACTTTTGTGTATAGTAAAGTACTGGTCAGTCTGTTGCACATCACACTATATGGTAGATCTGAGAAAAATATTCAAACTCCAAACAGGGTATAAGCATGATTGCAATCCCTTGCCTAAAGGTGCAGATAACTGGGGCTGAGAGCTTCTTTGGTGATCTAACATTTTTAGGCTGATAAGTGCAGACTCTTCCACAGTGGTTAGAGATTATCCAAAAATAAGATTTGGTGAATGTTAACAGTCATTATATTGAATGTCATCCAGATAATGTATCTGCATTTACTAGCCATGATAATGTTGTTAATTTCCTGGTCAAGGAAGGACGCAAGATTAAAGATAAGCCTGTGGTTTATTATGTTAGGAACAAGCATTTATTTACTATAGGAGCACTTATGGAATGCAATAAGCTTATAGAGTATTGGTGAGAGTCAGAAAACTTTCCCACCTCATACTAAGTAAATTTACATGATGTTAAGATATTCGTCGGGTGTGTGAAATTCAGAAGCATGTCTTCTGCAAGTTGGGCAGGCCAAACAGTATGACTGAGTGCAGTATAAGCTAATAGCTGTATAATGAGCACCATTATTACAATGAACATCTAAGGATGTGCTAATGATGTAAAACAAGATGGAGGAATGTTTCATAAAATATAAATGCTGTGCAATGGGGCTGCACTTACAGCATATTTGAAGTCCATAATATAAATACCTATATCAGTAAATATGTATAACTGTGCAAGAGTGCATTTGTGCAAAACAAGCTTGTTCCCTCCAAATGTAAACCAACCTACAATACTGGAGGGAGTGGTAGTATGTGAGTTTTATTTGTGAGTCTAATATCTTCAGGTATAAACTGTCTTTCAGCCTGCTTGTTCTGGCCGTCATGCTCTTATAATGCCTCACTGATGGTAGCAGCATAAACAGTTTGTGTTGTGGATAGGTGGGTAGTGTCCATGGGCCCTCCTAAAAACTCTTTTGGTGTAGATGTCCTCCAATGCAGGGAATGTTACTACAATTATGTTTTATACAGTTTTTATTACTCTATGCAGAGCTTTGCGATCCCGTATTGTACTT
Source organism: Protopterus annectens (assembly GCF_019279795.1). NCBI lineage: Eukaryota > Metazoa > Chordata > Ceratodontiformes > Protopteridae > Protopterus > Protopterus annectens. Next base: position 1,152,782,703 of record NC_056739.1, read on the forward strand.
TTCCTGAACCATGCTGTAATAGAGTGGGAGATAATGCTGTCAGTTGTACATCTGTAGAAGTTGGTGAGGATGATATTGGGCATGCAAAACTACTTCAGCTTTCTCAGAAAATGCAGTCACTACTGGCTTTTCCTTATCAGGTTTGTGATGTTATGAATCTATGTAGGGTCCTCAGAGATATTAATAAAGAGGAATTTGAATGTAGCCACTCTTTCCACCTCAGACTCACACACACACACACACACACACAATATATATATATATATATATATATATATATATATATATATATATATATATGTATTGTTCCACTTGAAAACATTGAAATTCTAAACCATCAAAATTCATATGGTTGAGACCATATTATCGAGTGTTTAGAACATCGATGTTGTCAAGGGGAAGAAAAAGGTAAGTAAAAAAGGGAAAAAGCTAGTGTTTCTGCAGGGCAGCAAGGTGCCCTGTACACTGTGTCTGTGAATGTGCCATCTCTGTGATGGCACTGTAGACAGGGTATGGGAAATCTCCCATTTAGCGCTTCTGCATATAGCGCTAAAATGGAGATTTCCCTTTACCCCACTGTAGTGCGATCTCGGAGTTGGTATATTAAAGTTGGGGGTGTGTGGGGGTCGCAGCCCTAGTTTTTAGAGTTTTTTTTTCTTTTTTTATGTTCCCTTTGAATCTTCGATGGTTTGAAACTCAATGTTCTGGTCTCGATGATCAGAATTTCAATGTTTCAAGCTTTCGATGATTCAAAGTGGAACTATATATATATATATATATATATATATATATATATATATATATATGAAATGGTAAGTGCTGCCCTCTATTCCTCCATGTATCAATGATCATCTCTTTCATTTTGCTGGTATTAAGACAGAGAGAACTGTTCTGACACCACTTCACAAGGTTGTCTCCTTCCCTCCTACACGCTGACTCATCACCCCCCCAGAGACCCGACCAATGACTGTTGCATCATCCACAAATTTGACAATACTGGTGTCAAGTTTAGAAGCAACATAATCTTAAGTGAAGAGGGTGTACAGCATTGGACTCAGAACAGAGCCTTGTGGAGTTCCTGTATTATTATTGTTTCAGCGATGTTATTCCCCAGCCTGACTAACTGGTCTGCATATTAAAAAATCCAAGACCCAATTGGAAAGAGTCGGTGGCACACCCAGTATGGACAGCTTTTTAATGAGCTTTGTTGGTATCACCATATTGAAGGCCAAACTATAATCAATAAACAGCAACTGCGCATAACAGTCCTTTTTCTCCAAATGGGTAAGAGCTGTATGCAATGCAATGTTGTACTAACTGCATCCTCTGTCAACCTATTCGGTCTGCATGCAAACAGCAGGGCATCCATGTGTCAGGTATAACCTGATGCATAACGATTCTCTCAAAGCATTTCATCACTATGGGAGTCAATGCAACTGGCCAGTAGTCATTCAGGCAGTTGGCTTTGCCTTTTTTGACAGTGGAATAATAGTGGTTGCCTTATAACAAATGGGAATTGTAGCTCGTGCAAGTGAAAGATTGAATATATTAGACAGAACATCAGCAAACATGGAAGCACAGGTTTTGATTGTCCTTCCAGTAATATTATCTGGACCAGTTGCCTTCCAGGGATTTATCCTTTTCAAGGACTTTGCCACACTTGCTGGTGATATTGTAAAAGGTGGTGGTGCTTCCCCTCTGCCCCTCTCTCTTATGGTGGTACCCTTTTACTCTGTATTTTGAACCTCAAACCAGGCATACAATTCATTAAAATCATCCGGTGAAAACTGGCTGTCAGTCAACCCTCTGCCTTTGGCTCTGTAGCCTATGATGTTTTCCAGGCCTTGCCACATACGCCTTGTATCAGCAGTCTAATAATGGCCTTCCAGCTTACGAGTGTAATTCTGCTTAGCTGCTCTGATAGCTCTGCACAGTCATATGTAGATTTTTTTGTACTTGCTGATATTGCCTAATGCATATGCCTTGGAGAGGGCATGAAGCACAGAGCAAACATTTGAGTTAATTCATGGTTTATTATTTGGATATACCCAGATGTCTTTATGAGGCACAGTGAGGTCAGTGTGTTTATTATTTGGATATATCCAGATGTCTTTACGAGGCACAATGCGGTCAGTGTGTTTATTATTTGGATATATCTGGATGTCTTTATGAGGCACAGTGAGGTCAATGCATGTGCTTATGTAGCTTGAAACTACTGAACTGTATTTCTCCAGATCAACAGTGCCATCATTATTCATACCAGCTGTCTTAAAAACATCCCACTGAGTACACTGAAAACAATCCTTAAGCTCCTGTTCAGATTCCTCTGTTCACACCCTCACAGTTTTTTCATAGAATGGGGGCTTGTTTGATGAGCTGTCTATATGCTGGGTAGAGAAATATATAAATATGATTAGATTGACCAAAGTGAGGATGAGATACAGCCTTGTATGCCCCTTTCACATTTCAGTACACGTGATCCAGTATATTTTTCTCCCATGTAGGGAAGGTAACATATTGCTGGTATGCTGGTGTCACAGACCATAAGTTGCAATGATTAAAGTCACCAGCTACTATAAACACTGAGTCAGGATGTTTATTTTCTTGTGCATTTATAGCCTCATACAATGTCCCCAATGCAGCCGAGCAATTGGCTTGTGGAGGCATATAAACTGCCAAGATAAACACAGCTGTAAGCTCTCTCGGTAGATAGAAGGGTCTGCATGTCAACATTAGATGCTCTACATCACTCGATGAGTGTTTGCTCACAATCTGCACATCTGAACACCATCTGGTATTAATATAGATGCAAGTACCTCCACCTTTGATTTTGCCCAATGCCTTTGTGCAGTCCCCGCGATGGATAGACTGAGTATGCAACTGGACAATTGAATCAGGAATATTATATGATAACCAAATTTCAGTAAACATCAGTACACAGCGATCTCTCATTTCTCTCTGGGTCAGAATTCTAGTTCTGAGATTATCCATTTTGTTCTCAAGAGATCGAACATTTACAAGCAGCCTTTGAATTCACATGTAACCCAGCTCTCCGGCCTGTTCTACTTCTCCTGCTGTGCCTCTGCTTGAGACACTACTTCCTATGGCTGCATTCAACACCTGACTCCCCTGCTTGTAGGCCTTGTCTGCACGCATTTCTGAGAAGATGTTCCCGATCTGATAAGCAAGGAATAATATCAAAAAAATGACTGCTGATTTCTAATAACATGTCTTTATCATATATAATTAGTGCAGATGAAGTTTGCACGTCTAAAAATTTTAAAAACACCACCAAAACAAACAAACAGAAACACATGCAGGAGAAGAATGCAGAAACATCAACCGCAATGGGCGGCATCTTGAGAGAAGCTAGTCAATAAGATTTGGGTACATCATGATGAAATACAACAAAAGGACTTGGTTCAATATTTCTGCTTCTATGCATCTAAATAACAACAAAGTAAACCTTAAATACTTTCATTTGTGTGGACTCCAGATAGTATGTCATTTTACAAACAAAAATGGGAAATCTCCATACAAAAAATATATTGCATTTAATCTTCGCAGCTGTTTCTTATATATAGACTCTTCAACCAAAGACCTGAGAGGATCTAGTCAGAAGAATCTAACTACACCAGATGAAATACAATAATAATGACTAAACTCTTTTTGCATATCCTGCTTCATAAAATTGTTATTATGCTAATATTTTATATCACACTGTGCTTATATTATGATTATCTCTCATACCAATAATACAGATCACCTCTAGTTGTCAAATCTATTGTTATGTCATGCAAATTTTCAAAATCAGTCAGGATTTTGTGCAACAGCAGTGCATACCTCTCAACTTTCACCTCTGGGTTATTGACAAAGCATAATAATTCAGGAAAAGACTCCAAATTAGGAATAGTTTTCTTCATTGCTGGTACTGTTAACTAAGAACTTCACGAAATAATTTCCAATTTTAGGAAGGATAGAATAAAATATTGAAAACAAATCAAGGGCATCGCTGCAAAATCTAGAGAGCTGAAACTTATGCATTAATGTACCAGTCTGAATAGTTTCCATAATTCTTGATTCACTTACCCCAGCAAGGAGGTAATTGAATACCTTGCCTGCTGGCCTTCGAACAATCAAATGCTGAGACACCATCAGTTCTCCAGTTCACTCACAACTAAAGCAACTTCTTCATGATATGGTGTCTGACCTCATAAAATTCTTGTTTACATAATCTAGTACATAATTCATTTTAAGAACTTTGAATCAACCTCCTGACCACTATAATACTAAAAAAGATCAAAATAATATGCAGACAATTTTTAATAGTTATGATCTAAAAAAAAAAAAAATCTATTCACAAATATCCAAGTACCACAGACATTCATCAACCAGTGGACAAATTAACAGAAATCTGAAATACATAATTCAGGTATCTATCCTGAGTAACATGCTCCAGACTTCAAAACGTCTTCCCTCAGCTTCATATATTTTAACCATTAAACACCTGAAATAAGCATAATTAACTAATCTTATACAAGAAGTATGTCAAACCAATATCTGCATTCAGTCAATCACATATACAATTTTAAAACATAGTTACACAACCCCATAACAAAAGGGAGTAGCTCGGACATAACAACTGCCTGTATACCCAAACTGTATTTATAAGACTTTAGTTTGAAAAACCAACAGAAATTAACTGTTTAGCAACAGACTCAGTTTTATGTGCCCATCCTATCTAATAAACTCTCCCTTAAAAAATCTACTAATAAATTTGAGGTTAGGAGAGTACATACACAACTGAGTTCACATAAAAACTGATATGAAAAACTTCAGTGAAACATACAAATATATATATATATGGGTTAGTCCCGAATTTCAGTATTTCAAAATTCTATAGCCGAAAGCTTGAAATCCCAAATCCCCATGACCGCGAAATTTAAAATCGTGAACCTACACTACAAATACACCACACACATACACATACACACAATCTCCCCCCACAATCAAACATACAATCCTACACTACAGACAAGCAGGGGGGCAAGCCCCCCCTGCACCCTCCTATTTATATATACTAACTCCGAGATTGCACAATCACACACACAAAGGTAACTCACACCCACACATTTCAAAGCCCCTTGCACACACACATCACAGCCAAAACACACACTAACATACACTAAAGCCCCTAACTAACACAGTCATACTTACTTACCTGAACTTACACCTATCCATTCACACACTTCAACACTAGAAGCTCCGAACTTCGGTATTTTGAATTTCGGGCTTCTGGTGTTTCGGGATTTCAAGGCTTCGGTGTAATAATTTCGAAATACTGAAATTCGGGATTTCAGTATTTTGAAATTATGAAGGGAACCCATATATATATACACACACATATACATATATATATATATATATATATATATATATGTATATGGGTCCTATTTGTTTTATCGGCAGTACGGTTCATTGAACCGTACTTTGACAAAATTACTTTAGCAAAAGTGCATTTTGTCGAAGATGCACTTTCGCCAAAGTAAACCATTTGCATGTAGCATTATTTTATTAGTTAACTGGGAAATTCCGACTTGGAACAAAGCCAATTTTCAGCGGAGGCCCAGGGAGAAATGCTCCAGATGTATGTCTTTGTAACGTGGGAAGAAACCGGAGCACCCGGAGGAAACCCACACGAATGCAGGGAGAACATGGAGACTCCACACAGAAAGCACCCCAGCCGAGAATCGAACTGCAGAACCTCTTGCTGTAAGGCGACAACGCTACTGCTGCACCACTGCACCATCCAAACATATACTGTTGATGTACAACTAAGGGAAGTCATGTTGAGATCGTAGTATAGTGGAGATAAGGGAATATTTATTTTTCCCCACTGTAGTGCGATCTCGGAGTGAGAATATTAAAGTAGGGGGGTGTGGGGGGGTGCAGGGGGCTTGCCCCCCTGCATAATAGTGTCTAATGTGTTATTTTTTTTTAGTTAGTTTTTATTTTTTTATTCCACGAAAGTGCATTTTCGAGGGAATGCACTTTCACGGATGTGCATTCAAGGAAGTATGGTTCGATGAACCATACTTTCGATTTAAAGACGTAGATCCATATATATACATATATATATATATATATATATATATATATATATATATATATATATATGTATATAAATATATGTGTGTATATATATATATATATATATATATATATATATATACACACATACATATATGTGTGTGTGTGTTTATGCATATATAAACTGTTTGGAGGGTGAAACTTCTCTATGAGATTAAGCATAGCAGATCCCTTTCTAACAGGAACCATGTTTTCAGACAAAAACTAGGTAGTAAATATTTATGCAGCACATACTCACCCTCCCACCACACACAGCATTTTAATTCTGATTAATGCCCCTGTTAACTAATAACCAATAATACGGTTTCATTTTTTAAATGCAGTCGACCATTTACAAAAGTGTAGCCTCACAGTCCCTTTTACATCAGATATTCACTTCTGGTATTCACAATTTTGCTATCATACAAAAAAGCCCAAATAAGAAAAAAATAATAAGCAGTTGATGTACATAAATACACAATATATCTATCTATTTGTTTATTTATTATGTTTGGATACTGGAGTAATGCACTGATCACAATGCACCAGTTTTAGACATAGCTTGGGTGATTGAAATCACAATAGAATCAAACAGTACAGATTTGTATATGATGCAAGGTAGACAAAACATAATGAGAATGATATCACAATAAAACAGACAATATATATTTGCATATAACAAAGGGGAGGCAAACATATTGGGATGTGGTGATATATGACCTGAGCAATGAGCAGATATTGCAGATAACACATCGTTATGAAACACAAAGGCAAAATATATCAGTGAGTACAACATCTACAAGCACAGAGAGAGTATGGGCTTTGAACAATATACATATGTTATGTACATGTTAGCTAGCAGTGGAAGAGAACACTGCTATGCCTTCTCTTCTTAGTTTAACTGGGGGGAATGAGAGCAAAGGTGGAGCTGGAGGTAGATTGGAATGGATAGAATGTGTAGGTTATGTGAGCTACCTGCAACCACTTGCACTGAGTTTGTTTTAGGAGCGATTATTTTAATTGTGACCAAAATTTAGGATGTCCACAAGGGTTCATTACAAAAAGAATACAGTAAGTAAACACAATGTTCTACACTGATCGCCTCAAAGATCTGTCTCTTTACTCAGTATCATACAGACTTCTGAGAGGTGATCTTTATCTGGCATACAAGGTATCCCTGGACCCTGTTTTGATGAATCTTTTGCAGATCCACAAAACAAACAGTATCAGAACTACTAGATTAAAAGATCTAAATTCGCTTACAGCATGAATAAGACATGTTAGAGAGACAGATATGTTTCTCAGAGAGTCCCCATTCCCCAGATAGACTCCCCATCCATGATGGCAAATGTTGGATGTGTGATGGGGAATTTTTGAAGTCTGCCAACTCATTACACTCCCAGAACATATATTCACAGTTACCTGTTTCTTCCCCATCACACCTCCAACATTTGCCATCTGTTAAATTGTTGCAAAAATGTCAGACTCACCAGATTCATACCATACTGCTGTTTTCGTTATAGTTTAAACAGTTACACTGTGAGATAATTTAATTTCTATTATAACATACATTCTTTTGCTTCTCATGAATTGTTTCATTGCACCCTAATTAAGATGTCTCGCCCGAAAAGTAATCAATGTCCAGTTTATATATTATTTGCATAGCAGCAGACGTTATTTCCTAGTGTCCTTGTGGTTTGCATGACTGATTCTTGTCCACGTCATCTTTACTTCACTTGAAGTGTCTGTATTTTATCCCTTTTATTTCTGCATTTGAAAGCTCACAGAAAGTCCCCTGTTAAAAAATATCAAATGTCTCTCTGTAAGTTTCAGTTAGGCATAACAGGATGCCATTTGCCATTATGTTTAGCCCACACAAACAAGTTAAACTAGACATGTTCTTTTCTCCATGAACCATTTTTAAACATATTTACAGTTATTTTAGCATTTGTATGTCTGAGATAGCTGCTTACTTCAGCACATTATATTTATTATTAGCTTCTGCAGTTCAAGTCTTTCATGCTTGCTTAATTACATTGTCTAACTTCTGCTTTATTAGAAAGAAACATTTATTTCAAGTTAACCTAAGTTGCTTTGCAAGTCAAAACCTTGTATTAATAAAAAAACATACTTTCCTTTTTGAAGTGCAGCATTACATTTAATTGCTTTGGGGAAATAATATTTAATCTCTATCACCATCTACATGAAGAAAAATTCTTTGGAGTCTGCTTGGGGTATACAAGTACTTATGCAAACACTTCCAAGCAAAACTCCTAAATCTTTTAGACTTTGTTGTTTACTTGGGAGCCATACATATGTTCTCCCATTGTTTCCTTTTGAAATGCTTATCCAGTTTCTCTTCACAATCTTTATTAACCTCTATTGATTATAGCTACAATGCAATATTTTATATGACCTATTAATTATTCCTTTTTTAACAGCAGCTTCTGTTCCAGATTCAATTAAAAACTCTATCATTGCAGGTCTTTCACTTATGATTCCTCTGTCCTTTCTCTTTGCCTACACTCTGATATCAGTCCTTGATGGAGAAGACTGTATCTAACCTGATATCCAAATGCTTTCTTGGCCTTTTCCCATATTATTACCTTTCACTCTTTAGTTATTTGTTTTCAATTCCTTGGGTCCTCTGCCAGTTTTCTCCAATAATATCCAGCCCCCCTCTTGCCTTGCCTCTGTACTCTCAATTGCAGACACCCCTACTGGCAAAATATCCTCTCTCCATTTTTGTGTTGGCTTAGTTTGCTGTATGGCTGTTGTTATCCTCCTTAAGGATCTGCATCCAAAACCCAACTCTTTATTTCTTGAATCTTCTGTTTCACCATCATCCTTTCCAGTTTGATTTCTAGCTTTCTGCTCGTGTTGTGCAAATGAGCCTTAACTGTGCAGCTCTAAAATATCCCTTCAAGTTAGGTAATCCTAAATCAACTTGTTCTTTCTTCCTCTGAGATAAAACCCTTTAATTCTTTGTCACTTATTGCCCACAACTTCTACTGGGGTTGATAAAAAAATATACCTGACCTGCATATAAAGCTAAAGGAAATAAAAACATTTTCAATGGTTCTATCCTGCTATCCACATCCATAAATAAGAGCTTCCATTTTCTCAGTTTTTGTATTATCTTTTGTTTAGTCTCTTCCCACATAGCCTTAGCTGCCATAACAAAATCCTTTTTAATATATACTCCTAAATATTTCATTTTATTGTGTCCCCATAAATATGGGTACTGCTGGATTAACTTATGTGTGGGTACACAGTTTACAGCTATAACATTTGATCTGATGTTGTCAATTTTTATTCATTCCTCAACCATTGGGTTTGGATCCAAATCTCAGATCCGACTTGGCTGTTACTATAGCTCGTACCCAGATGAAACTCTCAAGCTCCTCCCTACCCATAATACATCAACCTCAAACATACCTCATCTTACTCTGATACCCATGACCTCTTCATGTACTTTTTAGGCCCACAACACCTTAATGTTGTTTGTGGCATTTGTCAAAGTTTTAATCCAAGAGCTATAGCAGACCAAAAAAAAAAAACAATTTAATCTTGAAGGATTTACTGGCGACTTCTTTTTCAGAAGCCATATCTGAGCCCCCCCCCCCCAAAATAGCTTCCAAGGATGCTCCAAAAAGGTCCCTGAAAAAGTTGGGTCCTTCAGCTCTGTCATCAATGGAGCCTCCACTCAAAAAATCCAAGTCAGATTGAAACTCCAAGATTTCCTCAACATCCCCTAAAATGTCTTTGGATCAGAGTACTTTGGTTCTGAAGATACTTCCTCGGGTCCGATTATCTCCAAATATAGATCCAGTTCCTTGTAGGGTCCCGTTTTGAGTCCCAAATGTTGAGGAAGTTTCTCTCGGTGCAGATACAGATGAGAGTTCTTCTAGCTCCGGCCCCTTTGGGCCAGGAAGCCTTCACTGGCTTTACCCCTGTAGTATTGTCACTTTCTCCAACTTGACACTTCATTTTTGGAGTCCTTGGATCCAAATTTGCTGACACTGTCGGGTACGGATCCAGGAGTACTAGCTTCCTTGGATCTGAAGGTTTCTCTGAGTGCCCCGGCCTTTAGCTCTTGGAGCAAAAGTGCCTCTGTCAGATCAGAGATGTTGGAGTTAACTCCAAAGTTTTTGGAGCCATCTCTGCCCCTCAGAGCCTCGTGCCTGGGAGAGTTCAGCTCTGGCCTCTGGCTCCAGTGGATTGCCTTCAGAGAAGATGGAGCCAGTGGAACAGAAGTATGGCTTCTAGGCTCCATTGGCTTCCTTCTCCCCAGGACAGTCTGCCTTTGAGGTAATGGAGAGAGTTTTCTTTGCTTTGGCAGGATGGATGGTCTCTTCCCACTCGGATCTTCCTTCAATGTCTCATCTGAATCTGCCCCAAGAGCCTCAATATTGGACTCCACATGGACAGCCAGTCCTACCTTTCCAGACTACCCAGCAAGGTATTACCCCGTCTTCCGACACTTTCCCGGAACATCCCACCAAGGAAGTACCCCATAAGAGAAAGTGGAAAAGGAGGCACTTAGAGTTCCCTCAGGAATCTATCACAGAGGACATGGATTTTGATGAAGGGAAAGGATCTCCCAGATCACCACTTGAAGGTGTCTCATTTGGAGACATTCTGGAGATCCTCAAGCAACAGGGTGGTTGGTCTTCCCAAAATCCTTCCCTGGAGGAATCAATGTTTCTGGATGCATTTGGATCTGGCCCGTCTACCTTCTGGGTAATTTCACCTGCTGCTGGGCTCTTTTATTTTATCTCTCATTTTGCTGGAAGGAACCTGATGTGGGTGAACCTATCCCCAAGAGACCACTGAATTCTGGCACCTCTGACAGGAAGAGAACATTGGAGTAAAGGAGTACCACTAGATTCCATGGTCATGGTGGTGGTCATGAAGAAGGAATTTGTGGAACAAAGTTTCACTGTCCATCCCCCTAATAGAGAGTCAGGGGCTTTGGACATGTTTGGGAAGTGTGTCTATACTTCAGTGACCTTTGCTCTAAGGTCACTGAACTACTTGGCACATTTCACAAGGTTATAAAGAGATTTGAATAAGGAATTGTCAAATACTCTTTCAGGAACCACTACTGCAGAGACTCGAGCTTTGATAGCCTTGTAGTTAGCAACCCTTCAGTCCATCTCAAACTTGTCCATGAGGCTTATCTCTGATACAGCTGAGGGTATCTCAACGCTGGTGGGTTCAGGCATTTCAATAAGCAGACATGCCTGGATGCGCTTGTATGAGTTTGTGGAGCCCTTCAAGTCAATGCTACCTTTGAGTGATATTCCTTGTTTGGCCCCAAAGTGAAGGGCACACTATCCAGGTGCAAGAAAGATGGAAAGATTCTCTGTGCTGTAGGAGTACGTCTTTGACCCCTCAAAGGATCTATTTTAGGAACCAATGAGGGAGATGGAAAATGTGGTTCAAAAAAAATCTCAGGGTCCTTTCCAAGATCCATGTGGAGATGGTTCCTTGTGAGGCAGAGGGGGATCATTAATGGAATATGCTGCCCATGCAGCAGTGGTGGTTTGCAAAACCAGGGATCTAGAGACACTTTCTCTGATAGGCCCTCCCACCAGACAGTCTGGCTAGATATCACAAAAGACACTTGGGTGCAGAGGATTATTTTCAGATGTGATATAATTCTCTTTTCCCTTTCACCTCCATTCTCACAAAAATTTCCCAATGTCCACTCAATCAGAGGAAAGCAGTAGCACTGGAAACACAAAAGTTGCTAGAAAAAAGGGAGTTCCAGAAAGTCCTACCAGACCAGAAAGGATCCAAAACTTACTCAAGATTCTTTTTAGTGCCAAAGAAAACAGGGGCTGGAGACCAATTCTCAATATCAGCAACTTGAACAAGTCAGTTCAACAAACAAGGTTTCCAATGGTCATGGTTCAGTCCATCCTGCCATTCCTAGGCAAGGACGATTGGATGTGCTCAACAGACCTTCAAGATGCATACTATCACATAAAAATGACCAATAGTTTTTATGCTTCTGGCTGGGAGACAGTCATTACCAGTTCTGAGCCCTGCCATTTGGTATCACCACAACCCCATGGTGTTCACCAAATGCATGGCAGTGGTGGCAGCTCACTTGAGACTGCAGGAATTCCTGGTGTTTCTGTATTTAGATGACTGGCTCATTACTGCTCCAACCAGGCATCTACTCATAATAGTGAGAGACCAGGTATTCCAAACTTGTTTCCTTCTGGGAATTGCAATAAATTACAACAAATCTCAGTTGCAACCATCTCAAACACTGGAAATCATAGGGGGCAAATTTCAGTACAGTATCGGTGGCAGCTTCACTTAAACAGAGTACAAATATTAAAAGTCCAGGTTGAAAAAATTATTCACAATACCAACATTTCAGCTAGATTGATTCTTTAAGCCTTGGGGTTAGTGTGAGTGGCCATAATTCTTGTTTCACTGGGAAGATATATGAACATTTTTCAGTGTATGTTAGCACCCCAATGGTCAAGTCTTTATCAATGGATGTCAGTTAAAATAAGGATCACACATATATGCAAGAAATACCTTTGTTGGTGGATAAGGTCAGATCAGGTTTTACCAGGCCATTCATACCTTCTCCCTCAACCCAAGGCCATAGTGACCATGGATGCATCCTAGATTGGGTGGAGGGGGCTCTTCCAGGGAAAAATAGTCCAAGGTACTTGGTCCCCCGAAGAGCCCAATTTGCATATAAATAATCTCGAAGTGAGAGCATTGCTTTTAGCATTGCAAGATTTTTCAGGATGCTCTACCTCTGGGGACAATTGTGATCCAAATGGACAGTACGTCAGTAGTTTGGTACATCAACAAACAAGGAGGAATGAGGTCTTATCCCTTGTGTCGAGAAGCACTCCAACTGTTTTCTGATGGCAATGCACATCCCAGGGAAGTCCAACGTTATAGTAGATAAATTGAGCAGGTCCATTCTACTACCTCACAAGTGGTTTCTCAACAAAAAAGTGATGGAAGTGATCTTCCATCAATGGGGCCAGCCTTGCTGCGATCTTTTTGCATCTTGCTTAAACAACAATTGCAGCCACTTTTTTGCCCTAGTGCTCCAGTGGGGAATCACAGGGGAATGCTCTGCTCCATGAGTGGCCTGCCGGTCTTCTTTATCCACCAACTCCATCGATTTCCAAATTCCTACAGAAAGCTGCATGGTTGAATAGCAAAGTAATCCTCATTGCAACTTACTGGCCTCGGTAGGTTTGGTTCCCCTTCCTTTGGCCTCATCTTCTTTACCCACCTTGGATTCTGGATCCAATTCCATGCCTAATGTCCCATCCAACAGGCATGAGTCATCAAGCTAACAGCATGGTTTCTCCACAACCTATGCTCTCGTCTCCTGTCCATCATATACTTTTGTCTTCCCATAAAGCTGTCAATTTGTTTGGTGCATCAAAAACATATCGATCTTTCTTCAGCCCATACACAAAGTGTCCTACTGTTTTTGGCAAACATTTTTAATGAGGGAGCTACCTCCTCTACCTTTAAAGTTCATTTGGCAGCAATCTCTAACTTTCATGTAGGAGTTGACAATTATTCTTCTTTAGCCTCTAATAAGATATACAAGGTTTTTCTAAAAGGTATTATTTTACTTCGACCACCTTATAAAGATCCTTCTCCACCAGGGATTTGAATCTTCTATTGCAGGCCTTAATCCATTCACACTTTGAACCAGCAAGAAAATGTGATTTTACATTTCTGACTTGGAATACTATATTTGTAGTGTCTATTACCTCTGCTAGGAGAATTTTAGAACTCCAAGCATTATTCTCTAAGCCTCCTTACTTGATTTTCCATAAGGATAGAGTCTCATAAGAACCAATTTTTCCTTCCTTCCTAAGGTGGTGTCAGAATTCTGTATCAGTCTATTAACTTGCCCATTTTCTTTCCATTGTTCTTAGACAATTGTGTTTCTATTTACACAGAACAAAAGACATTAGGAAGTCTGATCAGTTATTTAGATCCTTTGCAGATAAATTAAGCAAATCTGTTACAAAACATTAGCAAGGTATATTATGGACTGCATAGCCTTTGTCTATAATAAACTGGGCATTTTATTACCAAAACCTGCAAGAACTCACTCTACGTGATCTTTGGTAACCTCGTTAGCATTTTTATCCAGTCATTCCATGGGTGACTATATGTGCAGCTGCTATTTCAGCTAATCCTCATACTTTTATTACTCAATACAAATTGGATCTGGTCTCGAGGGGAAGAGCAGCCTTTAGTTCAACTGTGTTCAGGAACATTCTTCCTTAGAGTCCACCCAGGATACCAGGTAGCTGGGGACTCTGTCCCAATGGTCGAGTAATGAATGAAAATTCACAACATCAGATAAAGAAGTTATGTATTTTCCATAACATTCCATCTATGTTGTCCATTTTCATTCTTCCTCAACCTTCTGCCCACAAACCCACAACCAGTGTCATCACAGACTTCTGGAAGAATGAGATGCTATAAAGACACCACAATGTCTTGTATGGAGCTCCAGATATTGGTTTCCTTTGTTAGGAACATTATTCTAATATCCAGTACTTATGTCATCTAGCAAACAAGATCTGAGGTATGTTAGGGGTTGGTGCATTTTGTGTAGGGGAGGAGCTTGAGAGTTTCAGTTGGCCACAAGCTATAGTAATGGCCTAGTCAGAATAGTTGAGTAAAAATGAAAATGGACAACACAGATGGAATGTTATGGTATGTACATAACTTCTTTTTTTCTCTTCATTAATTTTATATTCCAGAAAGACTTCAAACTGTCTCAAGATGTTTCACAGCACTGAGATATCCTTTACAAAATAATACGGTCCGCAAATAAAGCCAATATTTCTTGATTACCATATCAATTATATCCTTGAATTTCTGAGTCTCTTATTTTCTTTGTCAGTGGCTCTAAACATAAAACAAATAGAGGGAGAACCACTCTTGTTGGTCTTGGAGGAAGGAAACTGGAATACCTGTTCCCAGGGGTGTTAGTGTCTAACAGGCATCAGCTTGTTTCTGTCAAAATAACTGTTAAGAAGCAAAAAGTTAAACATTTATCTTTTCCTGTCTAAATTTATAAGCCTTAGCTCAGGGTTTAGTTCAAGCTCTTGATGTTTGTGATATTAAACAGGAAAAGGATTGTGAGGGGACAACTTCTGTTTTCTATCCTCCGATAACTGATTCTGAGTCTGAGGAGAGTGTTTCTTCTTATAGTCCAAGTCCTGACCTTTCAGTGATTTATTTTGGTAAATCCAGCTGCTGCTGAACATCTGGTAAATGATAATGCCTCCTCCACTGATAATGATTAGAAAGCCTTTGAAAGATTTAGGAAAAAAACGTGTATTCTCCTGCTATACTTATTTTTAGAATTCTTAATTGTCAGGCTCACATGTTAAAGTTCATGATTGATCGCTGGAGAATGAAGAACATTATATACTGCATACTTTTCCCTCTTCTAAGAAAAAAAAATCTTCTTTTTGTAATCTTATTAGGTGATCCGCTGTGGAGACCCCCAACCAGGAAAAGCCAAAAGAAGAAGAAGAAGAAGATTACTTCCTTACTTCATCATCTCAAGTGATTAAACATGCTTTGAAGTATGCTTAGAATTTATCTGATGCCTCTTACAGATTTGCTGCTACTGGAATTGTTATAAGAAGTTTTGCTTGGATGTCTATGCAAAATCTGCTTGAGGATGCTAAAGCTGAAATTTTCAATTCACCTTTAGATAGAGAGGTTGTTTTAAAATCAGCTGTTGTTGAGGACCTAAAAATGTGTGTTGAGAGAGGGAAACTGATTTGGGGGGGGGGGGTTCCAGATTTTTCACTCTTTCATCTCCATTTTTGTCAAGGGTTTTACAGCTACCTCTGCACCACTCATAAAAAAGAAAATAAGCAGACATTCAAAAGCAATGGCAAAGGGGCTTCAAAAATAAAGGAAGGAGGAACCCCCTGGAATCTGGAACTCTGTCAGGCATGAATATCTACAGAATGTCTTCCTGGCTTCCCTCCTAGGCAAGCCTTTAAACATTCCCAAAAGCTGGCTTTACATTTATCTTTGTCAATGGATAATCTCAGATAAATAGGTTCTGAGAGTGATACACCTGGGATACAAATGACAGTGGGAATCCCTCCTTTATTTTCAGGGGATTCCTCTTTATCTGCATGATTAAAAACTTTCTTTCCCCTCCTGTTATTCGGCATCTGCTGAATCAGATAGTGATAGAAGCCGGCCTTTCTTTTGTGACAGGAAAATATTTTTATTATAGTATGTTTCTGGTACCAAAGAAAGAAACTTTCTAGAGAAAAGTCTTAGATCTTTTCTTTCTAAACCAGTTTGTGAAAGCCCCAAAGTTCAGAAGATGTCCCTTTATGGCCTGTCACCTCTTATTCCCCCTTTAAGTTTTTTTTTTGGTAACCCTAGATATAAAGAATGCTTATCACCATATTCGTATAGTATTTTATTTAAATTTTTTTTTTTAGGTTTTCTGTGTCTGGATCACACTTTCAATTCTCTGCGTTACCCTTTAGGTTATCCACTGTTCTGAGGGTATTCACAGTGTGTCTATTACTGCAGACTGTAAGGTATTCACATTTTCCTTATTTAGACACCTTGCTTATCTTTCCAGAGTATTTTTCAAAATGTCACTTAGTGGAGAGATCTCCACTACAGGTGGGTTTCAGAACATACAAAAGTATTGCTTGGCTGGGTACCTATTGAATTGTTGGCAGCTTAGGTTGTTGAATGCTTAATCATCGACATCTAAGCATCAAATGCTTACAATAGCAAATGGCCACATCATCAAATTATTTCCTTGGGAAAGAATTTGCATCGCCGTTATCAGGGATTTGCCCTTTCCTCAATGCAGAGCGATCTTGGAGTTGGTATATTTAGTTAGGGGGTGTGGCGGTGCAGCCCCCCACATCTTAAATATAAATTCCATTTCTCACTGTAACATAATAATTGAATTTCTTAAATATAAATTTCTTTTCCCACTGTAACATAATAAAATGGATAAAAATGGGGGCACATGAGGCCCCTATCGCTCCTGCCTTCTTCTCTAAACAATATTGACCATCAATAAACATGAAATTGTTAGTAAGCTCCATTTCCATAAAGGTGTAAATAGTGTTGATTTCATTGTTACTCAATCCAATGAATCCACCATAAAATCATAAAACAATCTCAAACCATCAACGTGGAAAATAACATTAAATACGTTAACATCAACGGCTAAAAACAACCATACTTTCACTGTATTTCACACTTTTTAACTGTAAGAAAATCCCAAGAATCTTGGCATAAGTGGTGGAAGGCACTTAAACAATTTTTCAGCTTAATATCAAGAAACTTAGAAAGTGGATGCATTTTTGATTTACCAGCACCACTATAGGACTCATTGGAGGGTCAGTCATATTCTTATGAACCTTCGGAATCCCAAAGATTGAAGGTATAATGGGATGTTTGACAGTAAAGAACATAAATTCATCTGGATTAGTTTGCCCTTGAGTAAATATATCATGGAACATAAAATTAATTCTTTAATATGCACCATTTACAAAGTTAAGGGAAGTTTCTTCGTAAAAATCATCTAGCACATGTGCATTTATGTAGTACAAGTAATCTGATTTATACATAATAACAATCCCACCCTCTTTATCGGGTTTGACCACCTGCACTTTTTTATTGTTGTTTAATTGGTTTAATAACTGGAACTCTGATCTTGTAACATTATATTTCATTTTGTTATACTTTTTGACTATGAAAATGAAGTAGACGTAAGGCTCCAGGTCCCTTCAAAAAATGTTATTATCAGGTTACACAAGCGCTTTCACCATCTGGCTTCTTTGGGTGTATGCAACAACTAAGAATATACCTGCATTTATACAACTTATCACATGCCTACTAGTGTTCTTAAAGAGATAAATACTATAAAGCCATAAAATTATATAACCACTTATCACTTACATATAAAAATTTTTAAAACATAAAAATAAAACATAAAAACATATATATAAAATCATAACAACTATTTAGATTACCTACATAATGCCCTATTTTTCAAAACTGGTTTTATTAGTATATAGTCATTCAAACCATGGCCGTTATTTGCTCTTAATTTCACTATCCATTTTGCCTCCAGATTTTCAGTTCTTACCTTAACATCACCACCCCTCACATTCTCAAAGCATCTATCTATCACTCTAAAACCAAAATAATGCTGTATGCTCATCTCTTTAACATGTTTGGCTAAAGCATTAAATAAATTCCCCTTTTTTATGTGGTATACATGCACTCTAACTCTATCTCGTAATAACCTATCCATTTTGCCTACTTAGAATTTGTTGCAAGTTTTACAAGTAGCTAAATATACCACATGTGGGGAATCACATCTGGCATTAACTTGAAATGTATAAACTGCACCTGAATCTGGATGTACGAAGCTAATATCTGTGTCTATATACCTACAAAAATTACATTTAGTACATGGTTTAATACCCAAACTGCTACTCTGTATAATAATGTCTCTAGGACTACATAGTTGTCTCTTTAAAGATTTCTTATTCTTAAAGGTGAATTGTGGCAAAGCACCTATCATTTTACTTCCTTGTCTATCTGAAGTTAAAATATTCCAGTGTTTATTAATAATGTTTGTATAACATCTTACATTTCTGGAATAACTAAAACATAACTTAAGTGGCCGTGCATTATTAGATTTTCCTTTTACAATAATATTCTCTATCTGCTGGGAGAAATAAGGTTTAGCTCTGCTATGCCTCAGATTCCTAACAGTAGTAACACTTGAGTCAATTAACTTTTTATTGTAGCCTCTTTCTAATAAATCAGACTTTACAGTATCTAATTGTATCATAAAGTCCCTATCCATAGCATTTAATCTAGATGCCCAAAATACTTGATTTTGTGCCACATTTCTAAATGTAAACTGAGGATGCATACTATCTCTTCTAAGAAGGTTGTTTATGACATTCCTTCCTATACATCCTAATATTTAACGCGCCACTCGTTTCCTGCATAATGAGAACATCTAGAAATTTATAACTCTATCCGAATAATTCAGTGTAAATTTGAGGAAGTTTGTTGACGCATTAATATAATCTACAAACATTCTAAGTTTTTCTACAGAGCCTCCTCATAACAGAAAAAGATCATCTACAAATCTACGGTAAAATAAAATGTAATTCCTAAATTCACCTTTCTCTAAGAAATCTTTTTCCCATTCATACATAACTGCATTGGCATAACTATTCGCACAAGACGTTCCCATAGCAATGCCTTGACACTGCCAAAAAATGTTGTCTTTGAACACAAATACATTGCATTCTAACACAAGCTTTAGCAACCTGCATACTAATTCTATCTTATTATGATCATAATTTCCATTTTTGTACATTAAATCAGCTACACTTTTAATTCCATATTCATTAGATATTACTGTGAATAATGAAACAACATCAAGTGTAACAAGTAGCTTTTGCTTCAATTCTGTGCCTTCCCAAACTGTATAAAGATCTCTTACAAACTGTTCAGTATCTTTTAGAATATAATCTGAGTTATTTATAAGACTTCTGAGAGATTTTTTCATTTAAATAAAAATGGCCTCAGTACACCAATTTCTGCCAGATACTATTGGTCTCATTGGGGGATTTTCCTTATTCTTATGTACCTTAGGTAAATCTTGTATCATAGGAATGGTAGGATTAAGAATAAGGAAATATTGAAACAATTTTTCATCAAGAATATTCATGTCAACCATCACTTTTAACTGGTTATGAACATAATCAATCATCTCATTAACTTTTACCAAAGTAATTAGTTTATAAAAAGCATCATCTTTCAAAAGAAGAACCATTTTCTTATCATAGTCATCCTTGTCCAGGATTACTATAGGTCCCCCTTTATCTGCAGGACGTATTATGATGGACTGATTCATTCACAAATTTTTTAGAGCAATAATTTCATCTTTAGTTAAATTATGCAATTTCTTTCTGTCACTCGACATTTTCTGTTCATGAAAAGTGTTATAAACATCATCAATGCATATCTGCTCAAAGGCAGTAATTAAAGGACTCATTTGGGGTATGAAACAACTAGGCTTCCTATATACAAAATCACTATTAACATCATTATCAGAAAACAAGATCTTTAACATTAAATTTCTAGTAAACATCTTACTGTCTAATACCACTTCCGTGATATCAGAATCCAATGCAGGTATAAAGGAAAGTCCTTTCTCTAAAACCTTATGTTCACTGTCAGACAATTCATGCTTAGATAAATTTATTACTAATTTTTGTTGTTTAAAAACTTTTTTTTGATGGTGTATGGACTCACCATACTGTCCGTTTGCTTCCTTTTGTTCCTTGTTACACTTCAGCCTCTTGTATAAGTTTGGTTCAGCCGACCCTTTCCTCTGCTGTTCGATCAGCTCCTGGTCGGTAAAGGGAACTGTAAACCTACTGGTCAAGGACCTTCTAAAAAAGGCGAAGTAGGATGAAGTTCTTCATCAAAACTGACTTGAACACTGCCATTCGTCTCATTGTGTACTTGTGCTTTTGTAGTGATGATTCTCTTTCTAATGGCCGTATTATCCATTGCAGTAGAATTACAGCCTAACTCAGTGGTTACTGAACCAATCCCCTCAGATGCTGCTTGAATGCTGTCTGCATTCCTATACGCTACTTCTTGTGGAATGCTTTCAGCATTGGTTTTCAGTGTGGTAGAGAGGATTAACCTACTAGTTTCAATTTCCACATCAGAATGACTGCCGCTAAAAGTTTCTTTATTTACAAATCTCGGCCACATACATACATTGCTGTTAGAAAAATCAGATCTATCTCTCTGCAATTTCTTTAATTTAATTTGAGTTAGTCTGCACCCATAAGCCAACACATTGTCTAAGGTATCAGTCATTGGTCTCGTAAGAGTGTTTGAGTCATACTTTTTACAAAGGTCTAGGTACTTAGTCTTTATAATAGGTGTAATTTTCAACTCTTCCTGCTCAGCAGCTTCAGTTAACAATTTTAAGTACCCCAGACTTGTTTGTACGTTCAATTTTTGACATGCACATAATAGCATAGGATCACAATCAACCTGAGTCGGCATTTTAAGTATCCTTAAGCCTCTTGGTACAATGTTCTCTGCTATGCAATTTTGTAGATGGTACTTCTCATATTGTGTTCTCTTTAACTTCAGCAAATCTTTCTCCAAGGAAAATAATTCACTTTTCAGTGCTATATAGTCTATATTTACAGTGTCCTCTTGTTCTATTATATTCATATCGCATAGAAATGGATTACTTCTTTCGCTCACCTTCATCATGAACTGATTGACATTTCTGTCCATCTATGAAATATTCATTCTTGGATTATAATCCAATTCTACACTCTCTGCTTCTGGTAGTGTTCCTGTCGTCATACCCCTGGTGCAGTTGTAGTAAAAAACAGACGAAAATTCTTGACAAAAAACAACCACAACGGCAACCAGGTACTTCAGAAACAAACGATAAACCAATTTGACTGTGAAAATGAAGTAGAGGTAAGGCTCCAGGTCTCTTCAAAAAATGTTATTATCAGGTTACACAAGCGCTTTCACCATCTGGCTTCTTCGGGTGTATCCAACAACTAAGAATATACCTGCACTTATATAACTTATCACATAGTTACCTACTAGTGTTCTTAAAGAGATAAATACTATAAAGCCATAAAATTATATAATATATATATATATATATATATATATATATATATATATATATATAACCACTTATCACTTACATATAAGATGTTTACTAGAAATTTAATGTTAAAGATCTTGTTTTCTGATAATGATGTTAATAGTGATTTTGTATATAGGAAGCCTATTTGTTTCATACCCAAAATGAGTCCTTTAATTACTGCCTTTGAGCAGATATGCATTGATGGTGTTTATAAAACTTTTCATGAACAGGAAATGTTGAGTAACAGAAAGAAATTGCATAATTTAACAAAAGATGAAAGATAAAGGGGAACCTATAGTAATCCTGGACAAGGATGACTATGATAAGAAAATGTTTCTTCTTTTGAAAGATGATTCTTTTTATAAACTTATTACTTTGGTAAAAGTTAATGAGATGATTGATTATGTTCATAACCAGTTAAAAGTGATGTTGACATGAATATTCTTGATGAAAATTTGTTTCAATATTTCCTTATTCTTAATCCTAATATTCCTATGATACGTTTACCTAAGGTACATAAGAATAAGGAAAATCCCCCAATGAGACCAATTGTATCTGACAGAAATTGGTGTACCAAGGCCATTTCTATTTACCTGGAAAAATCTCTCAGAAGTCTTACAAATAACTCAGATTATATTCTAAAAGATACTGAACAGTTTGTAAGAGATCTTTATACAGTTTGGGAAGGCACAGAATTGAAGCAAAAGCTACTTGTTACACTTGATGTTGTTTCATTATTCACAGTAATACCTAATGAATATGGAATTAAAAGTGTAGCTGATTTAATGTACAAAAATGGAAATTATGATCATAATAAGATAGAATTAGTATGCAGGTTGCTAAAGCTTGTGTTAGAATGCAATGTATTTGTGTTCAAAGACAACATTTTTTGGCAGTGTCAAGGCATTGCTATGGGAACGTCTTGTGCAAATAGTTATGCCAATGCAGTTATGTATGAATAGGAAAAAGATTTCTTAGAGAAAGGTGAATTTAGGAATTAAATTTTATTTTACCGTAGATTTGTAGATGATCTTTTTCTGTTATGGGGAGGCTCTGTAGAAAAACTTAGAATGTTTGTAGATTATATTAATGCATCAACAAACTTCCTCAAATTTACACTGAGTTATTCAGATAGAGTTATAAATTTCTAGATGTTCTCATTATGCAGGAAATGAGTGGCAAGTTAAATATTAGGATGTATAGGAAGGAATGTCATAAACAACCTTCTTAGAAGAGATAGTATGCATCCTCAGTTTACATTTGGAAATGTGGCACAAAATCAAGTATTTTGGGCATCTAGATTAAATGCTATGGATAGGGACTTTATGATCCAATTAGATACAGTAAAGTCTGATTTATTAGAAAGAGGCTACAATAAAAAGTTAATTGACTCATGTGTTACTACTGTTAGGAACCTGAGGCATAGCGGAGCTAAACCTTATTTCTCCCAGCAGATAGAGAATATTAATGTAAAAGGAAAATCTAATAATGCATGACCACTTAAGTTATGTTTTAGTTATTCCAGAAATGTAAGATGTTATACAAACATTATTAATAAACACTGGAATATTTTAACTTCAGATAGACAAGGAAGTAAAATGGTAGGTGCTTTGCCACAATTCACCTTTAAGAATAAGAAATCTTTAAAGAGACAACTATGTAGTCCTAGAGACATTATTATACAGAGTAGCAGTTTGGGTACTAAACCATGTACTAAATGTAATTTTTGTAGGTATATAGACACAGATATTAGCTTCGTACATCCAGATTCAGGTGCAGTTTATGCATTTCAAGTTAATGCCAGATGTGATTCCCCACATGTGGTATATTTAGCTACTTGTAAAACTTGCAACAAATTCTATGTAGGCAAAACGGATAGGTTATTACGAGATAGAGTTAGAGTGCATGTATACCACATAAAAAAGGGGAATTTATTTAATGCTTTAGCCAAACATGTTAAAGAGACAAGCATACAGCATAATTTTGGTTTTAGAGTGATAGATAGATGCTTTGAGAATGTGAGGGGTGGTGATGTTAAGGTAAGAACTGAAAATCTGGAGACAAAATGGATAGTGAAATTAAGAGCAAATAACGGCCATGGTTTGAATGACTATATACCAATAAAACCAGTTTTGAAAAATAGGGCATTACGTAGGTAATCTAAATAGTTGTTATGATTTTATATATATGTTTTTATGTTTTAAAAATTTTTATATGTAAGTGATAAGTGGTTATATAATTTTATGGCTTTATAGTATTTATCTCTTTAAGAACACTAGTAGGTAACCATGTGATAAGTTGTATAAATGCAGGTATATTCTTAGTTGTTGGATACACCAGAAGAAGCCAGATGGTGAAAGCGCTTGTGTAACCTGATAATAACATTTTTTGAAGGGACCTGGAGCCTTACCTCTACTTCATTTTCATAGTCAAATTGGTTTATCGTTTGTTTCTGAAGTACCTGGTTGCCGTTGTGGTTGTTTTTTGTCAAGAATTTTCATTTGTTATACTTTTTGCTTAAAAGAACCCTAAAATCCAGCTCACACTTTTTTTTTTCAAAAAGCAGCAAGAGCAGGGGAAGTTGGGGGTTAAATGTACTCTTACGAACCAAAGGGTTGAGGATGTATTTAGTACCTTTATCTTTAAAAATAAGTTTGAGATTTAATTTTCTTCCTGTATCCATTCTCGTTCCGAACAAATTCTTGTGTCCTCGCCTGCCCATTCATCTAATTCTGTATTCTCGCTGACTGTCTGAAAGGGGAAGATTCTAAAGGGGGAAAGTTATCCTCATAATTATTACTGTTTTCTTGTTCCTGATTGACCTGCTGACCAACTGTGACAGTACCGTTTTTCCCTAGGCAAACTTTTCATTGATGTGAGTGTTAGCTGAAATGGTATTCGACATTTTAAGTTCAATGAATAGGGGTTTGAGTGACTGAGGTTTTGACAAAGTGATATAGACCCATTTAAACTACCTTAGCACTGTTTTATGTGATTCTGAAGAAGTCGTAAGTTACATTCAGACAAAACTGCATAACTGTAAACTATTTGTTCATCACCATGACTCAGTACAGTTATGAAATTCACTGCTGCAGTAGCTGCTCCCTTCTTCCATCCCTCTTATTTTTTCATAGTTTTTGTTGACAGGGTAATGACTAGGAATTTTGCTTAAGTTCATGTGTTCCTTTTTTAACACCTTTATTGAATTATCACATGAGGCATAGTTAAACATACATTTATATAAAAGAAAACAAACAATATAAACATATTTGCAGCTGCAAACATTATACAGCACATATATTTTTGCAGAATTATCATCAATTCAACATTACATAAATTTATCAATGCCTGCCCTCCCTTAAACCTCACTCTTCCTCCAAAACATTATTCTGTATGTATTGTTCTCACAATTTCCATTTTTTTTATGAAATTTGCTCCTACCCTTTTTTAAAGATCCCACTTCCAGTTGTTTTATCTCTGCTAGAATATTCAGTACTTAAAATACAGCTGGTTTAGACTTTGATTTCAGTTTTTTAGTAACTGCTTTTTTTTTTAGCAGCCACCAGAATTAAACCTAAGAATGTTTTACTATGTCTGGTAAATTCAGATTTGATCCTATATCCCAGCTCAAAAACATGAATAATTTCCTTAATTATACCCATTTGCTTATCCAATATTTCTGACAGAGTACTCTCTAGGGAATTTTTAAAGTCTGCCAGCTCATTGCACTCCTAAAACATATGTTCCTAGTTACCTTTCTCTGTCCCATCACACCTGCGTTTGGCATCTACCTAGGGAAACATTCTTTGAAGTCTGCTTGTGGTATAAAAATACCTATGCAAACACTTCCAAGCAAAAATCCTAAATCTTTTAGATTTTGTTGCATATTTGGGAACCATAAATATAGCCTCTCTTTGCTTCTTTTTGTATTGCTTATCCAGTCTCTCTTCCCACTTTTTTCTAACCTCCTTTGACTGGTTCCTATAGTTATTTGCAGTATTCTATATGCCCTACTTATTATCCCTTTTTAACATTTGCTTATGTTCAAGATTCAACTGAAAATTCTACCAGAGCAGGTCTTTCACTTAGGATTCCCCTATTCTTTTCTTTTTGCCTTATACTCTGATATCAATCACTGATAGGGAAGGCATTCTTTGGCCTGCAGTCCAAATGTCTTTGGCCTATTCCCATTCTATTACCTTTCCCTTGCTAGTTATTTACTCCCAATACCTTGGCTTCTTTGCCAGTTTTCTCCAGTAAATTCCAGTCCCCTCTGTTCCATGTTCAGTGTACCTCTAATTGCAGTCATCCCTATCAACAAAATTTCCTTTCTCCATTTTCATGTTAGTTTAATTCTTAAAATACTTTCATTTCCTTTATGGGTATTCTGTACTCTATTCTTACTCGAATTTCCCCCTACTTCATCAGCATCCCTTTCCAATCTGAATTATAGATTTCTGCTTGTGTTATATATATGAACCTTAACTGTGTAGTTCTAAAATATCCCTCCAAATCAGGTCCTCCTAAATCACTTTATTCTATTGGAATGATCAGTTTATTCCACTTAACCCTTGTCCTTTCCTCTTCCATATGAAATCCACATGAAAAGCATTACAAATGTGTGAAATGCTTCAGCAAGGTACATCATTCTGAAAATGTTTCTATTTGCACTACTTTCAAGCATCTACTTTTAAGGAATGTGAAAATAAGTTAGAATGTGCAAATTTAATAGCAATAACATCTTCTAACTTTAGAGTGTTCCTGTCTATGTATAGATGTCCTCAAAAGAGGAAAGCTCCCTCTTATAAGGCTATTGCTAGTGTAATAAAGAAACCTTGGCTGGAATCCACTGAGGAGGTAGTTTTGGTATTTGAGTCTGCAAAATGGGGTTCAAGTCTGGCATGGTTCAAATCAAGAAGAACTTCCCTCTCTGCTGTTTGTCCATTGACTGTAGGCTTTGCTACATCTGAAACAAAGCTAAGGCCTCCCAGTCCTGTCTCTTCTGCATCTAGTAGACCCATAAATCCCTGCCCATCTGATTGGATTGTAAAAAGATGCAGCAGTTTTTTTTTTCAAACGCAGCAAATTTGGTCCCTGGTCTTATCATCTGCTAACATCGGTGGCTCCCAAGCTCCTTCTGTGTTGCACTTCTTAGAAGGAGTTCAACACCATTCTTCCTTGGGCTAAGGTTGACTCACTATGCTGTTGAAGTCATCTGTGGGCCTGTCAAGCTCTGCATTGATAACAGTGGCTACTTTGGGTTTGATGCCCTCAGAACTTCAGTTACCCAAGTGTCAATTCAGCTGTCAGTATCTGGAGCCTTGATCTCATCCTCTGTATGGTTCATATCCATCTCTACACTGATGGTCAAATCATTAGGGTCTTCCATGGCCCCCAAGGGTTTTAAACTGAATACCCCATTTTCAAACTATACTGTTCAAGACTCAGTTATGGGAATTTGAACCTTGACTGAAGCATCAGTGACTCTAGACCACCTAGTTAGTTTTGACCTTAGACTTAACTTTTACAGCCTTGAAGTTAGGGATGGCCTAGATGATTCCCCTGCTTCTTTGTTGTATTGGTGCCACCCTGAGAAAAGGGTCATTGCATGTCCCAATGCCTACTAGATAGGCATCCCTGCATGAGCCCTTGCCAGAGATAATTCACACTATGGCTTACTTGGGTCCACCTTCCTTTCTATAGTCTTTGTGTCCCCTTCTCCTGCAAGACAGATTGTACTGGAAGGCCTCCACCAGTTGCCAGTCATTTGTCCAGCTCACAGTCTTTTTCCTCCCTGGACTCTGTCCAACCAGTGCTTTGAGAAAGGCTACATGTAAGAGAAAGCACTTGGACTCCCCTGTGGACTACATCACCACAAACAAATAAGAAAGTCAACTCCCTACCTTGTCTCTAGAAGTCCCAAGCTTGGGGAAATTTTACAACTTATCAGGACCATGGCTAAGTGGCCACAAGACAGCCCCTCAGAATTTGAGCACTTCCTAGTGGAGGCCTTCTGCTCATCCAGATCATCCTCTTGTGTGAATTCACCTGCAGATGAAATGGTTATGTTTAGCTGAGGACAATGTACTCCAGGGTTATCAGCTGCCATTCCTAATAAGCCTGATAGAATTTTCTATCTGCTTTAGTACTACGCCATCTGGTCACAAAATCCTGTGATGGACTCCATGGTGGTTGCTGATGTACTAAGAAGGTTCTGGAGTCACAGTCTGAAGCCATGTATCCCACAGCAAGAAGTTGCATTCCTTAGGTAGGCTTGAGAAGTGGATTTCTCATCCTCCCATTTTATCTTGAGGAAACTGAATTACCTCATTCACATGAAGAGATTCCAGAGAGGTCTGACTAATGAGATGTGCAAGACTCTGGAAGAGTTGTCACATTTAGACATCAAGACTAAAGTGCAGTATGAATTCTCACCTAATTGTCAGCTTCAAGGTCTATTTCAAACCATTCAATCCATCTGACTTACAGTGCAGTGTCTGGTACTGCCAGGGCAGAAGGTGCTGGCCTTGCAATATACCATCACACCTAGCTATGCCTGACTAATTTTGCTGAGAACTCTGAAGTCCAAGTCATCAGTGCACTGTTTGGTGGAAAGTTTCTTCTTATGAGAGTCAGTAAAAGCCAAATTAAAGACAAGAAAGTGAGGGTATGCCCATGCCATGATGGTTTGCAAACCCTGTCAACTTTGGTTTTAGTTGTTCCAGAGTTACAGTTTTCAAGGTTCCAGGAAAGAATGCAGAAGACTCCACAGTTTCCAGAATGGGCATCGTCCCATAGAATGAGATTAATCTCAGCAAAACAATCAAGGTTTACATGGTCATTCCTTAGGAGCACAGTTATTTTAATCCCTGAGGACTTACCTGACTGTTCCACTCTGTAAGCAGTTGGTGGGGACCTGTCTCTCCATCTGTCTGTGCGGCAGTTTATTTCATTTAACAGCTTGATTAGGAACATTATATTTGAGTGTATATGATTCACTTTTTATCCCATTCCATTCTGCAATCATCTGTCCCAGATATCCCACTCCATCAAGATGCTGTTGTAAGGCTTGTAGTTTAAGATCTGTTGTTAAAGAGAGACATTTATGATGTCCCACCAGACCAGACTTGAAAGGGCATGGTTTTTAATCAATGTTCTTTTGACTGAAAAAGAAAATCAGGACCTCAGGCCCATTCTCATCTTGGGTGCCCTGAATCTAAATGATCTCCAAGTATCCTTTCTAATGGTCATGGTGCAAGCTATCCTTCCTTATCTTTCTGTCTTTTCAAAATAGCAAAGGATAGAATCCAGCCATTTCCAGTTCAGGACACTACCCAGGGTTTTCACCAAATTCATATCTGCATTGTTGTAACTGCAGGTATCGACTGTCTTTCCCTATCAGGATGACTTGCTCATGTCAGTCTCATCAGTACAAAATCTAAATGTCTCTGGGGAATTTCACTTCAGTCATATTGATTCTTAAGATATCACAGTGAACTTTGCAAAGTCTCAGCTGATGCTCTGTCAGAGCATAATGTTTATTGGATGCACTTTGAATGTTTGGACTTTGTGTGACTTTCTGCCTATGGAAAATGATTCCTCTATTCAAGGCAATTGTTCTGAGCATAATAAACAGCACTTCTGTTCCAGAAGGTCTTTCTTTCTATACCTAGAGTATAATAGCCTCCACAATATTCATAGTATCCATTGCAAGGGTGTTCATGAGGGTTCAGTAGTGGACCCTTAAAGTTCAGTGGAATCAGTTAACTGACCTATTGGATGCTTCAGTTAAAATACTCAGGTCATGCAAGCATTGTTTTCTTTAAAGGACTTTGGAGTGTGATGTATCTCTAGGCAGAACCTTTTAGACCCCACCCCATGGCAACAGTGACAATTGCTACGGGTGCTCTGGTCTGGGGTGGCATCATGCAGAATAAATCATCCAGGGCTCTTTCAAACAGGCTTAGGCAATATTTTCTGATGACTCACAAATGTTCGCTAAATTCAGTGAAAGTTTGAGTACAATACTGTTTTTGGGAGAGACTATGCTGGAAGAAGATACTATTTCTCTCTGACATTTGATTTGGGACTGAGTTTCTTTTCCATTAAAGTCCACATGACTGCTATTTCAAACTTTCAGAATGTTCAGCAGGGAGCAAACTCTTCTTCTTTGGCTTCCTTAAGTGTATGCAAAAAATTCTTGATGGGGACCTTCCTTCTCTGTCCTTCTGTTTAGTCTGTTGTTCCAATATGAGATCTGTTCCTTGTGCTTGAAAATTTGCCATGTCTGCACCTGAACCAGCTGCTTAAGCAGATTTAAAGTATATTACTTGGCATACCTTGTTCTTAGTGGTCATTAGCTCATTGTGAAGGGTTTTTAGAGTTATAGGCCTTGTGTGCTCATCTTGTTTTCCACATGAATAAGAGTTTCCTTCTACACCATTCTTTTCCTTTATGCCAAAGTTCATGACAAATTATAATAATCAATGTATTGATCTCCTGCATTTTCCCAAACTTTTCATGTGCACAGGCAACTCATGTTTTGTTTTTCCTTATACAAGAAATGATTCTCAGTTGTTTGTGTTCTTTTTTTCCAAAAGAATGGACGAGGAAATTTCCAAAACAACTCATTCTTTCTAGCTATCTCGGTGCATTATTTATTCTTACCAGAAGTAGGACATATCCTTACCACAGGCCACAAATGCTCACGCTACAAGATCTGTAGCTATCTGGCAAGCCTTTTTCGCAAATGCTTTGGTGGATGACATTTACACAACTGCTTCATTGGCATCACAGGATACTTTTGCAAAACATAAATTGGATACTGCTTCCAGGTCCATAATGGCTTTTGCATCAACAATTGCCATCCAAGAGACTTAGCTAGGGATTTTGTCCTACATGTGATAGAGCTGAAACTCTTAAATGTCAGATACAAAGGTGATGCACTTACAATGTGAGATATGGGGGGGGGTGTACTTACTGTAATTCTAGATCTACATTGGCAGTTTCAGTTCCATTGTGGATCATACCCTCCTGCAACCTGTCTTGAGGTCTGCTGGACACTATTCTGTTTGGATCCTTTTTACTATTAATAACTATGTGTTATTTTTAGAATGCTATGACATCTGGACTGCAAAGATCTGGAGTAGGGGTCATTTGGTGACAGGGATTATGGGTAAGAAGGTGGAACTTCATTAACCTGGGAAAGTATTATGGACTGATCTGATTAAGTACCTACCAGTCTTAGTCCTACAGGTGAAGGAGCTGAAACTGCCAGTACAGATCTATAATTATCGTAAGTAGCTAACTTCTAGTTCCTTGAAATCAAATGTTTGTAGCAGAACTGAAGATCTTGTTTATTTCTTTAAGATGCAATATCTTGTTTCTCATTTTTCATTTACATGGCTAAAGGTTGTATGAAAGGAGTGGCATACTTGGACTCTGCCTTCCTTGCAGGTCTTGCCAAGTAAACAGATAACTGTTATAAAAATGTCCCATTGGTTGTCTATGTTACTACAAGTGCATCTTCTAGTTGTAGTTTTTATTTAGTATTCTACCTGAGCGTCTTCTGTGTGTAGACATGCATGAATGGGCGTACCTTCGTTGCAGGTTGTGCATCAGGGCTGGCTACTTGGCACGTAAAAACCTACTGCCAATCATTAGCGGACCGGAGTTCCGCTGTGGCGACCCCTAACCAGGAAAAGCCAAAAGACACAAATAAACATTCTAGCTGTGTATTTGTCATTACTGCTGCTGTTCTTTATTACTGTGCAGAGGACACGGCGATGTGTCATTATTTACTACTGAACATTCGACATAAAATAGGGGAGTGTGATCAGGTCACCAGTCATGACCAGCTTGTTATGCACACAAGAAATGGATTCTAAGAAATTCATATTGAGTGCAAAGCTTGAGGGGTAAAACTTTTAGAATCCATTTCAAGAACACATAACAAAATTAAGTTGGGATCACAGAAGCAATCTTTCCCTGGGATTTGAAGACAAGGTCTACATCTGTGTTAACTGGATACTACAAGTAGGAAAAGTGTACATGGTCACATAAAATGTTTTTCAAAGACATGTTTAGCCACAATGAGAACGATCTCATTATCAGTTAATTTGCATGTCTCTGAATCTTGCATAACTACCTCCAGTGCTAAACAGAACTTTTCAGCAGTAATTACCACTGGTGGCCCACACATCATGGTGGCACAGGAACTCCCAATCAGTCACTCTCACACACACACATGCAGATGTATATATATCTATATATATATATATATATATATATATATATATATATATATATATATATAGATAGATATACATATATATATATATATATATATATATATATATATATATATATATATATATATATATATATATATATATATATATATATATATATATATATATATATATATATATATATATATATATATATATATATATATATATATATACATATATATATATATATATATATATATATATATATATATATATATATATATTATATACATACCCATATATATATTATATATATATATATATATATATATATATATATACATACATATATATATATATATATATATAGATAGATATACATACATATATATATATATATATATATATATATATATATATATATATATATGACACGCACACACACACACACACACACACACACACACACACACACACACACACAAACATGCAAACAGACATTAATCAACATGATACCCCCCCACTTGAGTGCACTCATGGAGACACCTACCCACAAACATACACACACACACACACACACACACACACACACACACACACACACACACACACACACACACACACACACACACACACACACACACACACACACACACACACATTATCAGTCCTCTACCTAACCCCCCTATCGTGACCACCTAGGCAGGCAGAAACACATGCACACAATCCTGCAACACTAGTTGTACCCCTGCAAACATGAATGCACACTACAACATACATACACAGACTCAAACACACCATCCCCAACACTTCATCCCACTGATCTTTCTTAACTGTACCTGTAATGAGAGCTCTCATATTGAGTATGATGAGGGAATGCAGCATTTTGGCCATGCTAATTATCATGGCCAGTTGTGTTAATTTACACAGTCAAGTGATTCTCTATATTATTCAGCTGAGTACATCTCTTCCCACAGGTATTTCCGAGGGAGAACACATAGTTAATTAGCATTAGCTTGTCATCCGAATGCCTTATTACCATTTAGCATGGCCATTAGGACAGATCACCACAGTGATACTGGCAACAATATAAAATCATTAGGGTGGACCTGTCTCTTAATTAGAAGGAGTGATTGGCCATTAGCATTAGAGCTTGACAGTTGTAGTAATCCTTTCTGAATCCCAATATACTTCTTGCTAAAAAACAGTATAGAAGTGTGAAGAGTCTAACAGCTTAAAAAGCTTTGGAACACTTTGCTGTAGCACAAAAATGGCACCCAGAAACAAACTACAGTCCTAATTAACTAGCAGCTTTAAAAGATATTAAACTCTGTTGTGCTACACTTTTGTCTTTGTTATTTGTGTGACATCACAATGCTATTAGAAACTGATACCATTTTATTTTTGTTGTCCTTGTGGTATCAGAAAGTGTGTTGCAGCTTTCAAAGATGTCAGTAGGTTTCTTTCTGCACCAGTGACATAGCAGGATAAAGCACTGACCACAGCTGAACTGATGTTAAGTTCAAATAGAGGCTTGAGCACTTAATAGCAGAGACAGGGCAAATGGGAGTACCCATCCTGTGGTGGTGGAATGATGGTTCCCATCCCGTTCACCCTGTTGCTCTGATAACAAAGCCTTGGCTGGTGAGCGAAGCCTATCATGATGTGGGAAGTTGATGTCAGAAAGATGTTGATGTGGCGGCCCAAGGTACTGATGGTAGCCACTGTCAGTTCACATGGAGGAACTTGCATGCACAGACTGAAGGACATTAGTAGACCTTATGGTAGGCTTAATCCATATAATGAAAATATTGCCTTTGCCAACATGCCAGCAAAACCACAAACCATCCTCATGCCTGAGTGATTGCTCACCTCAGGCAGTGTAATATCTGATCAAGAGGGATGCACAATGGATAGCAGGCAGGGGGATGAAAAGAATTTAAAAAAAGATGCCAGCAGGCTTCAACTGCAGTTCTGTTGTGGCTGCCGTCTGTGTGGAAATGTAAAGCTCAATAATAAAAGAATTTATATGTCAGAACCTTGCTACTATTAGCTTGTCATGGCAAGTTTCAAATTTAAGAGCCTCGCTATAAGACGCCTGTTATACTGAGGTTTCTTTGTATGAATCTCATTTTGATATAGGGGGATAATGACTGTATCTCAGATCTTAATGAATGAATTGTGCATTTGAGACGTGAATATCAAGATATTCACCTCAAGAGTAAAGTCTGAGTGGTGAATCTTGACATCTTTTTCAAGAACACATAGCTAGCTCTTTATGATTATTGTGACAAAATTATAATTCGTTGTAGTACATGGAAATTAAGTTGCTCTGATGTACTATTATGTACATAAAACAGTGTAGGAGTGTCAAGTGTTTCACTACTTTGCAAGCAATAAAACACTTAGTGCTACCACACAGACAGCAGCTAGCTTAGAAAGTGTACCTGTGATGTAGAAACACATTTAAACACTGTTAAACACTAAAGTCTGCCTTTTCTGTGTGGCAGCAAGACATGTTTTACAGCCTTCAAAGCCATTTTTTCACTGCTATTCTGTGGTGGCAGCTCTGTATGCTGTAGTAAAAGACTACAGCATAACAGCTGAAAGCGTTACATAACAAAACTTCTTATGTACCATTTTGAGGTCAAAGAGGTGAATAACAAGCTTGTCTGTTTTTTCCTCTTGATTTTGAAGAATAATTATCATGCTGTATGCATTACAAGGTTATTTTTTCTCAGTTTCAGGGCATGATCAGTGAATATCATGTATTACATCTTTGTAAATAAAAAAAAAACGCAGTGGTGGTGCTGCGGTAGCGTTGCCGCCTCACAGTAAGACGTTATCCTGTTCGATTCTCACCTAGAGCGTCTTCTGTGTGGAGACATGTGTGAATGGGCGTACCTTCATTGAAGGTTGTGCGTCATGGCCGGCAACTCAGCACGTAAAAATCTACTGCCAATCATTAGCGGACCGGAGTTCTGCTGTGGCGACCCCTAACTGGGAAAAGCCGAAAGACACAACGACATCTTTGTAAATGAGCAACACCATGTGATACAGTACTAAAACTATTCTTGAATGAATATTTCCTTATATTGCAAAAGATAGGCCTATTTGCTTGAAAACAAATTTGTACAACATAGTGTTTGTTATATTGCATGAAACTGTAATATGAAGCACAAACTGAAATGCTAAGAAAAATTATAACAAAACATTTACAATTGTTACGATTCATACTTCTTGTACTCTTAATATGCCTGATCTTAAAAAAACTTACCAATGATGTCTGTTGTAGTTGTTAATGTAGTAGGCAACCAGTTTGATGTCATGCTTTTATACTTATTTACCTTCAAAGTGATATTGGATGCTATTGCCCAGTGATTATTATTGAGTATATATACTACACAGATATACATTCCAGCATCGGAGTCTGTCAAGTTTGAAAGTGTAATATTATGAGACTGTTTTTTATCTTGTGTTTGACTCTGTACTATATATGTCTCTTCAATGCAACAATCAGAGTTGTTGTCTGGGTTGTGAAACATAGTTGCACAACTAAATGAATACAGGCACTGACTGGTAATACCAGATTTAATCCAAAATACTTTGTAAGGTTCTGTTATTTCCGAAAATGTGCACTGTAAAGTTACAGTCTGTCCTTGGTATCTCTCTTCTGGTGCAGTGTCTAGAAAACCAAAAAAAAAAAACAAAGAGAGAGAGAAATAAATCCAAGTGGTTTAAGAATATACATTTAAAGGTAAAACTACATGCATTCATGCCCTGCACATGGGTCTGTGTTAAAATATCGACTGCCCACATTATTGAATGGTAGTACATCGAAGCTCACATCATATCAACTGACTGCATTACTGAATGGTAGTATATCGAAGCTCACATCATTGAACTGGCTTTTCACCAAAATGCCAGTATTTCTTGGGATTGGGTGTTTCCCTTTCCCCAATGTGGAGTGATCTTGTTGTTGGTTTATATAATGTGCAGGGGGTGTGCTCACATAAAAACAGCTCTTTTTTATTTTTTTTGTTTTACTGGCATTTCAGTGAAAAGCTGGTTTGAAGATTTGTGCTTTGATATATTGCCTCTTTGATAATGCAGTCAGTTGATATTTCAACATAGACTCCCCCCACATACACGTGTGTGTGTGTGTGTGTGTGTGTGTGTGTTTTCAAGTAAACATAAATACATTTACATACAATAATTGTAAAAATCAGAGGGGTGTGTGCTCATTCTTGAGAAATACTGAAGAATATCTTATCATAAAGCAAAATGGCAAAAATGAATCTCAATTCGTAAAGAATAAAAATAGCAGGCACTTGCTTATTTTTCTAATCATCTTCAAGGTTATTTCATTTAATGACTCTGAGGTTTAGTAATATAGTCCAAATATTGTTACCAAGGTATATTAAAAAGTCAATAATAGTTGCAGACGCTGCATTTCAGAACCTGTATGTAGTATTCAGCTTCGCATTACAAATTATGATAATGCAAGCATTTATTTTTTTCATATTTTTATCACATTTTTTATATCACAGCTAAAGTGCAAACCTTTAAAATGAAGGTGCAGGCAACTTCATAAAAATGAGAAAAAGTAGTCTACAAGTTTTTTCAAAAAGGATTATATAAGGGAGTAGAACACTAGATGTGTTGTTGTCCTATCTCGCCTTCATTCTTACCAGGATCAGTTCAGATCCGATCCTTGGATCTGACTTGGCCTTTATATACAAGTTTGAGGTCTTCCACTAGCTATTTGCTAAACCCTATCCCAGCATGCACTAGAAAAGCTCCCCAGATCTTGCTTACCGCTAAACATACTGGCTAAGCATACTCTTTCTTATAATCATTATTGTTGGAAATTGCCTATTCTTGCTCTATTATTGATCTAGAAAGCTAGTTAGTTATTTTCACTTTGTTGTGCCTGTTTTTCTGCTGTTGGCCATCGTCTTCTGCCTAGGCCTTATTGTCCCCATCCCGGCCTCCTTATCAAGACTCTCAATAGCCCCTTTCAGTTAGAGGGCTCTTCTTACTCTTGTTTTTCTCCTTTAGGAATTGTTAAGGTCAGTTCATTTAAATAGAGAACTGCTTTACCCTTAGCCTGTTTAAGTTAGAGGGCTGCTCCTTTTCCTTTCAGTCTCCTGGGCATAGACCATTTAAGTTATAGGGCTGTGCCCTT
The DNA here is from genome assembly GCF_019279795.1 of Protopterus annectens. Lineage (NCBI taxonomy): Eukaryota > Metazoa > Chordata > Ceratodontiformes > Protopteridae > Protopterus > Protopterus annectens. Next base: position 1,152,820,009 of record NC_056739.1, read on the forward strand.
CTTTCATCCTCTATATCTCCCTTTTATAGTTAAGTTTACTGTTAACTTGTTGTTGTTAAAAAAAAAAAAAAAAAAACTTCTCTGGCTTCCCTTGTTACTATTCCTTTTATTTTCAGGATGTCTTCTAAATATTCAAAACCCTCAGGTTTCAAAAAATGTGAAAAAATGTGGGCAGAAAATGTCCCTAACTGATAGACACAATTTGTGTCTATTGCCTAGGAACTGTCCATCTCCAGGTGTCTTGTTCCATTTGTCATTCCTTTAATCACAGGGCTCTCTCCTGGAGAGGAAAAACAAATTGATAATAGAAGGTCTCTTAAAAGTTCCCTTCTCAGAAGAAGGTTTATCAAACTCTGACCAATCTCTATCTTCAAAATCTGACAAGATCTTCCTCTTCTAGTGCTCCATCGGAGCCTTCAAAAAAGGTTGCCAAAATTTTGACAGCGGATCCTAAGTTTGTCGGATCCAAGAAATCTACAGCTTTGGCACCATAAGTCCCTGTGCTGGCAAAGTTTGAGTTGCGGAGCCTGTCACCTGTCTTGGACCTGTTCTCCCCTACTCTAAGATCATCTATACATCAACCTTCCAAGTCTCCAGCCCCCTCCACTCGGTCTTCCAGGAGTCTATCTGACGATGACATGAATCGAGTGGTACAGAGGCTATTAAGGATACCAACGCTGACCAAGCTGTTATCTGATCCAGCCCCAAGGGCTTTGGTTCCAACCACATCCTCCCCTTCTGCTCCAATTCCTCCTCCAATCTGACCTCAGTCTTCAGAGTTGGAATGTCCTGAGCTAATATTAGTGGAACCATGGGACCTGAGACCTATTGTGGGATCTTTGAATTTGACCATTGCTCTGACATCCTCACCTGCATCAGAGCTCAAGGAGTCTAGGTGGCAATGCTCTCCAGTCAGGTCTGGGGAGGTGAGTCAGATCGGTCAGTTGTTGGATCCGACCTTGCCTCTCAGGGCATCAGCTCAGATGATCTCGGCTCCTACCTCAGCCTCAGGGCCATCATCCTTGATCCTGGGGGTTCCCTCAACTTCTTCAGATCCAGAGAATTCCTTGGATCAGGGGCAGGGGGCTTTTGAGGTGATGAGGAGAGTAGTGTCTCCACAGGCAGTACCACTATCATCTATGGACGTTCTTCCCCCAAAAGCACCGGTGTCTGCCTCTATACCCTTGCATCCACAGGGACACAGAGATCCTAGGCCTCAGGATACCCCACAGGGAATGCTCCACTCTTCTGAAACCTTTCCAGAGTGCCCCTCTGATGAGGTCCCTCAGAAGAGGTTATGTAAGAGGAAGCAATTAGACTCCCCGGAGGAGTTCTTCATTTCTGATACAGACTTTGATGAAGCTGAAGGGTCCCCACAGTTGCCCCCTGATGATGTCACCTTTGGAGATATATTAGAAATACATAAGTAGAGAGGCAACCGGAAGTCTGCCAACCCTTCAGCAGAGAAGTTCATGTACCTGAAGGTCTTTGGATCTCACCCTCCCTCCACTTGGTCATCTCTACCTTTCAACAAACTTCTAGATCTAGTTTCTTGAAAGGTGTGGAGGTCTCCAGATTCAGTGGAACCAGTTTCTTGGAAGCCAAATAAGTTCATCATGTCCCCCTCAGACAAAACCTTTTTAACTAAGGGTGTCCCAATAGATGCTATGGTGGTGGCAGCAGCCACCAAGAAGGAACTCTCAGAGACATCTTCTTCTGTTCATCCACCAAACAAAGAGTCTCATACAATGGACAGATATGGAAAGTGCATTTTTTCTTTAGCAACTTTTGTTCTCAGATCCCAGAATTACCTGATCCATTTTACTAGATTACAAAGAACTCTCCTGAAGGGGTTAGGAGATACACTCCAAGGTTCAGTAGCTGATGGGGTTTAGGAATTTACCTAAGGAGACATTTTTGGATGCACTTGTGTGGCTTCGCAGAACCCTTTAAATCTTCCTTTATGAACTCCCCATTTGATGGCTTGTCTCTGTTCAGGCCAAAAGTCAAGACCACACTAACCAGGTGTGAGCAAGAGGGAAAGAATCTATCTGCTGTAGGAGTCCATTTTTTCTTACCTACCAGACCATATCCCAAAGGTCAGAAAGGAAGTGGAAAAATGTGGTTTTGAAAATCCCAGAGAGCTTTCCAAGACACATGTGATGAATCTTCCCCCAGGGGCAGAGGGGGAAGTAGTAATGGACGATGCTGACCATGCAGCAGAGGGGGTCTGCAGATTCAGAGTGACAGAGAATCTTTCTTTGGTAAGCCCTTTCAGTGCTCCTGAAAGGTGGCCCACCTGTCCATCTCTGGAGGCAGTCAGAGGCTGCTTATCTTTGTACCCAGAAGCCTGGCTACAAATAACAAAAGACAAGTTGGTACAAAGTATCATATCCAGAGGTTACTTCCTACCCTTTTCCTTCCCCGTCCTAAACATAAAAAAGATCCCAGACATTCCACCCAGTCAAAGGGAACAGGCAACATTAGAAATTCAAAAGTTGCTAGACGAAAGAGTCATCCAAACAGTCCCGCAGACCAAATAGGATCTGGAACTTACTCAAGATTCTTTTTAGTTCCAAAGAAAACAGGGGACGGGAGACCAATTCTGGATCTCAGCAATCTAAACAAATCAGTAAGAAAGTCCAAGTTCCATTTGGTAACACTGCAGTCAATACTCCCTTTTCTGGGACAAGACTTTTGGATGTGCTTATAGAGCACCAGGATGCATACTACCACATAAGAATGGACAGGAGACACCTGCGCTTTCGGCTGGGACCCAGTCACTACCAGTTTTGAACTCTGCCCTTTGGCCTCACTACAGCCCTCAGAGTGTTCACCAAATGTATGGCAGTAGTCTCGGCTCACTTGAAGCGCCTTTGATTCCGGGTGTTTCTATGCTTAGACGACTAGCTCCTAACCACCACCACCGAGCATCTACTAATAAAAGTGAGAGATACCACCTTGCAGCTCTGCTCTCACCTAAGAATTACAATATATTATGAGAAATCTGTCTTGCTGCCTTCTCAGCATGTCATATTTATAGTAGCAGAATTGGATACAACAAATATGATGGCCATACGTCCTCCAGAAAGAGTTCAAGTTCAACAACATCAGGCTCTAAATCTTCTCACAAAGAAATAAGCACAAGCAAGGATAGTCCTAAAAGTTTCGGGGACCATGGCAGCAGCAATAGCCTTGATCCCATTAGCATGTTTACACATGAGAATTCTCCAGTGGCTACTGTCCACTCAGTGGTCGATGCAGGAATTGCTGATGTCTCATAAAATAATGATAGAACCATGCAAAAAAGACCTTTGTTGGTGGCTTTACTCCACTCATGTGTCGATAGGTCGACCATTTGTACTTCCCCAACCACTGGCCACAGTGAAAACAGACACCTCTCAGATGGGGGGGGGGGGGGCATTATCTGGGAAAGATGGTCCAAGGCACCTGGTAGAGTCATGAGGCCCATTTGCACATCAATGTCCTAGAGATGAGAGCAGTGCTTCTAGTGTTGCAAGCATTCCAGGACTTTTTTCACTGGGAACTATTGCAGTACAGACAGACAACATGTCAGTTGTATGGTACATAAACAAACAAGGAGGAACCAGATCTCACCCCCTTTTATTGAGAGGCCCTGAGAGTATGGCAGTGGGCAACCTCCTCCCAACGTTTTCTGATAGCAATTCACATCTTGCGGACATCTAACATGATAGCAGAAAGACTCAGCAGAGTGATTCTGATGCCTCACGAGTGCTCCCTAAAACAGGAGGTAGCGGAAAAGATTTTCTGCAAATGGGGGCAGCCTTGCTGCAACCTTTTTGTGACATCCATGAATGCCAAATGCAGCAGCTACTTTGCCCTTATCCCCCCTCCAGGGAAGTCACCAAGGGATGCACTCGTCCACGATTGGCCCTCAGGTCTACTCTGTGCTTTGCCTCCCTTTCCATTAATACCCAAAGTTCTTTGGAAAGCCAATTGCTTGGGAAGGGACTTGGTACTCATTGCACCATACTGGGCTCATCAAATCTGGTTCTCCTTCCTGTGGCCTCATTTTTGAGATGAGCCTTTGATTCTGGACCCAGTTCCAGACCTTTTGACTCATGCATCAGGAATGCTCCATCCTTCCCTTCAGATCCTCAATTTGACGGCTTGGCTGCTCTGATTCTGACCACAGCCAGGTTTCCTAACCTCTCTTCATCAGTTAAGCACATCCTAATTTCTTCTCATAGGGCTTATACAAGAAAGATATATAGGAGCAAATGGAAAAGATTTTTATTATGGGCTTCTCATAACCACATTGATACCTTTACTGCCCCAGTCATTTCCATTCTGGAATTCCTAGCAAAATTATTCAATGAGGGTGCAGCTGTGGCTACCATTAGAGTTCAACTAGCAGCAATATCTAGTTTTCATATACTTCAGTCTGGACTCAAATTTATGTCTCATAGGCTATGCAAAGCATTTCTTAAAGGTATTTTATTACTACAACCACCTATCAGAGACCCCAAGCACCATGAGACATACATTTCATACTATCTCATTTAATTTCCCCCCCTTCTGAGCCAGCATCATCTTGCAAACTCAAGTTTTTGACATGGAAAACTATTCTCTTGATAGAATTACCTCTGCTAGGAGGGTGTCAGAGCTGCAAGCCTTGTAATAAAGCCCCCCCACTTGCTTTTCCATAGAGAGAGGGTATCCTTATAAACTAAACCTTCCTTTTTGCCAAAAGTATGTCCAGAGTCAAATTTGAACCAATCTGTAGAACTACCAGTCTTTTATCCAAATTATGGGAATAAGGAGGAATACATGATACATGAGTTAGATGTGCATAGACAATTAAGTTTCTACTTACACAGGACTAAGAGCTTCATAAAATCTGACCAGCTAATTATATCCTTTTCAGATTCAAAGAAAGGTACTTCAGTCTCTAAAGTGACACTATCAAAATGGTTTTCAGATTGTATAACCTTCATTTATAAATTTCAAGACAGAGATCTTCACATAAAGTTAAAGCCCACTCTACAACAACCATAGCAACCTCTTCCGCTTTTCTGGCTAGACTACCAATTTTTATCATTCGGGTTGTGGCAACATGGGCAAGACCACATACCTTTATCACTCATTACAAAGTCAAATTGGCCTCCAGGAACAGGGCCTCCTTTGGTTCCTTGATTCTGAAGAATATTCTCCTTTGAGCCACCCAAGAAAGATGGTGCTAGGGACACTGTCCCATCCTGGTTAGAATGAAGGTGAGCCAGGACAACGACACATAAAGAAGTTATGTACTCACCATAATGTTCCATGTGTGTTGTCCATCTTTGCCTTCATTCTTACATCCCACCCTCCTTCCCCGGCCATTTTTACTCCTGGAAGACTGAGTTGGTATAATTGGTTATCATTATTCTCTGACCTTCTTTACTGCACTCTGAATTATTAAACTGCCTTTATCTTTATTACTCTTATTATAACTGCAAACAAGATCTGGGAAGCTTTCCTAGTGCATGCTGGGATCGAGTTTAGCCACAAGCTAGTGGAAGACTTCGAGCTTATGTATAAAGGCTATGTCAGATCTGAGGATCAGATCCAAACCCTTCCTGGTAACAATGAAGGTGAAGATGGACAGCACACATGGTAGGTTATGGTGAGTACATCATAACTTCTTTTTTGATGAACAGCTGTGCAGACAGTTCCAGTCAAGAGCTGTTCAAAAACTACTGTCAGAGCTAGTACTGTGCTGCACAGGAGAATTTCTATGTTCCCTAATGTGCAATGACTTCAGAGTTGATTTATATTAAGTAAAAGGTATAGATAGGAATGGACTGAGGGGTTGGGCCCTACAAAAAGCAGATGTCCAAAAGCTTGTGGAGATGTTTTACATTGCTTCCTTCGCAAAAATGGTACAAACGTTCCTGTACTCTTGTTCTCTTGACTTGCACCATACACCCATTATGTAAAGGAGATAATTATACTGGCTGTAAAGTGCTCTTTATTTGGTTCTACTACAAGTGCCTAAGCCCTGAGTACTGGAAGACCACTAACTCAAATCTAGGGACTTGAGTCTTTTGTAGCTCATGTAGGCAGTTGTTCATACTTGAACTCGAATATGAATTTGGGCAAGCAGCTGCCACTCCTCGAGTTTGATTGAGGTAAGTGCAGCAGCCATGGGGAGGGATAGGGGAATTTGAAGATTAGGGAGTGTGAGGGGGGGACTTTTGGATTAGAAAGCAGGAAGGAAATTTTAGGTTTAAATAGTAGGAAGTGAGTTTTAGAGTTAGGAAGTGATCAAGAGAATTTAGGTTTATGGAGTTGAAGTTGTTTGTTTTTAGAGCAATCAGGGATTTTAGGAGTAGGGAGGGGAAGTGGAATTGTAGGGTAAGGGAGTGAAGACTTGGGTTGGGAACTGGGTAGAAGTTTTAGGGTTAGAGTTAAGATGTTGGTAGTTCTATACAGTTTTGTAGGGTCAGGTTTTGGGAGGGCTATGTAGAAGCAGGAAATTGTCAGTTTAAGCGGTTTACTATTATTTTACTGAAGTGCACTTGGTTGAATCCACTTTGCGAAAAGTCTGAAACTCGAACAATGAAAATGTTGAACTCTAATCTTAATGATATACAGATCTCACCCGTATCTTGGCCCATGTTAACTCTCGTTCCTAGGTCAAATTTGGTATGTATCTCTGCTATATCAGAATTCGGTAATGTGACTTGTTCGTGGACGTGAGTCCCGCCTTACTGAACTAGAGTAGTCCAGTTTCAGAGTTGCTGATCCCTGGGCTTTGTTTTTAGTTCCTGTTACTGATCCATTGCCTTATTAGGAAGGAGGGAAGTTTCTTTGCTTACCAGTGGGAGTGGGAAGCACTGAGCGGCCTTTTTGTCTGATTTGGTGAAGTTTCAGCCAGAAACTAGTAGTCCATTGGTCGTTTTGGGCCAATTCCTAGCTCCCTTCAGCCCCCTGCTATAAAACATGCTAAACGCGCGTAAGCGCGATTTAGCGCGGAGTTACCACTGTTGCACGCAGCGGCGGTTAAACAAGGTTAAACTATTTGGGCCATCTAAATTCCACTCTTCCAATTTTCCCTTAAAACTACCTTCCTCGAGCTGTACTGCTGATCTAACCAGCATATCCTATAACTGAAAAGTTCATCTCTACTTGATTCCCAAGTAGACTATTCTCTATCTGTAAAGCCTAGCACTTACTCCTACAGTACTTGCACCTTGATAAAGCACTCTTATTATAGATAGTACCCCACCAGCCTAAAACCCACTTCCCCCAGAGTCCTTTGAAAGTCACTTTATCTACTACTTCTAGTATGTCGAGGGATCAGTTGCTAGTGTCCTCTCCAGCTCAACTGGTGAACCTGGGAATATTGAGGCAATGTTACAACTGCCTCATGTACACAGACAATCCTCTCCTTCTCCCACAAAACACAAATACATGCGAGAGATGCAACTATACGGCTAAACTGGAGGCTGAGCTCTCTCAACATAGGACTGGCAAGACCAGACAGGAGGAGAAGGTAACCACACACAATACATACCCAGTCACACATGGTACCATCACAACTTCAAATCATACACATACTCACACAAAGACATACTCGGAGGCTCTGATCAAAAATTTACCAAAACAGCAGAGGCCACCAAAGCAGACACCCAAACAACTACCACCTCACGACCCAACACATGCAACACATAGACCACACAGTCAGAGTGTCAAACAGTCACAGCCCTTAAGGCCAAACAAAATGCCAGACACACTTGTCATTGGTGATTCCATAGTCAGACACACTGACGTCCCGCTCACCAGACTGAGTAAAGAGAAGGTCACAGTAAGCTGCCTGTCGGGCGCTAGAATCCGCCACATAACGCAAGCACTCAGGTCTCTCAACAGCAGGTATAAGTATGACTCAGTCATTGTCCACGCTGGTGTCAACGACCTGAGACGTACCTCCTTGGACTACATGAAAAGGGACATCGAGGAGCTCTCTGATTATGTAGCCCAGGCAGGTATGACCCTGACCTTGAGCAGTATCCTACCTTCACCTAGAATGATGCCACAATACAGTGATAAGATGATCAGCTTTAATAATTGGCTTAAATTCTGGTGTCATTCAAAGGGGATCCAATGTCTGTCTGCCTGGGATGACATGCTGGACAAGCCACGCTGCTTCGCAAGGGACGGCTTGCACCTGTCACCCCTGGGCTTCCGGATATTGGCAAAGGCTCTTGCCACACCCATAGTGCCTTTTTTAGGCAAGGCTCAAATTGTAAACCTACCACCCTAGAACACTAAGGATAAGAACTAAGGGTAATGCTGCTCAATGCCAGAAGTCTCAATCTCAAGATGCACGCACTCGAGGCCCTTCTCAATATGGAGAACATCGATGTCTGTGCTGTGACAGAAACCTGTTTCAAGGCTCCTGAGAGCACCCCAGCACTAACAGGTTTCACCTCATATCATGCGTTCCGCCCCAAAATCCGGACAACACCAAGAAAGGAGGGGGGGGTGTCCATATTCATAAAGGACACCCACACCTCAAGGTTGGTGGCAACGCACGATGCATCGGAGACCATCCAGGTGCAATTAACCATAGGCAAGACTGCTCTGCAATTTGTAGCATGTTACAGGCCACCCTCTCAAACTCAGGAACCTCACATGGCCTTCCTGAAAACATTGGAGGGATAAATGTATCTCCAAACACCATCATACTAGGTGACTTCAACTACCCTAATATAGACTGGGAACACTACTCAAGCCCGAACACTCTAACCCAAAGATTCCTGGAGTTCATAAACTCAAATGCCATGGAACAACTAGTCACCATCCCCACAAGAGGAGAAAACATACTTGATCTCATCATCACGAACATGGGATCAAAATGTTCAACACCGGAAGTATACCCCTCACTGGTGAGATCAGATCATAAACTAATCTCGCTGGACGTCCTCATCCCGCCCCCACCTGAAACAAAAAGACCACAGTGAAAAACTTCTCAAAAGCTGATTTCACACTTCTAAAAACTAGTGTGGTCTCCTTTAAGGCCCCTGAGCCAGTGGTAAACATTACTCAAACCGCTGAATCACTTACAAATGCCTTCTACCAGCACCTACAGGACTGCATGGATCAGGCAATCCCAAACAAAACTAAGACTCTCTGTACCAAAGGCAAGCGTCCAGTCTGGTGGACCCCAGCCATAAACAAGCTCTACAACAAAAGGAGGAAGCTACTACAAGATAGAGCAAAATCCTTGAAAGGTAAGACACCTTTGATCATTATAAGTAAAAAACTAAGAGCTCTCATAAAATCATCCAAGGCAAATTTTGAGAGAAAATCGCCAAGGACTCTAAAGAGAATCATAAGGCCTTCTTTAGCTATGTTAGAAACCTAGGAGGAAACTCCCAGATATGCTCAGAATTAGTTCAAAATGATGTGAAAATTACTGAACCTACACACATTGCCAACATACTGGCTGACAGGTTCAGTACAAACTTCTCCCTCCCCCAAAAGGAGAGATATCTATTCCAGAGGATTGTAGCCCCCAAACATCTCCAACGCCCAGGTGAGAACTGCCCTCACTAAGGCAAAAACACAGCATCCATGGGACCGGATGGTGTCCCCAGCTGTGTGCTTCATGAACTCAACGAGGAATTAAACCCACAGTTAGGACAGCTGTTTAATCTTAGCCTCACCTCAGGATATGTACCCAAGGAGTGGCGAACGGCGACTGTGGTCCCACTTCATAAGGGCGGTGCCTCCACAGACCCTGGAAATTACCGCCCCATTAGCTTGACAAGCCTTATCTGCAAAGCCATGGAGAGGATCATAATGGAACTCATAAATAAAGACATAGGGAACTTGCAGACTTTGGATCCAACCCAGTTTGGCTTTGTCAAAGGCAGATCCTGCCTCTTAAACTTGGTTGACTTTTTCGAGACAGTCACCAAGGCCATTGATGAGGGAAAGGCAGTCCATACAGCCTACCTCGACCTGGCAAAGGCCTTCGACACAATACCCCACTCAGGTATCATCGTAAAACTCATCAGCTTGAATGTAAACCCATACATCACAAGATGGGTTGCGAACTGGCTAAGTGACAGAACCCACAGGGTCAGAGTTGCTGGAGCCATGTCAGACTCAAAGCCTGTCACAAGTGGTGTCCCACAGGGCTCAGTCCTGGGTCCACTCTTGTTCGGCATCTAATTTTCTGAAGTACAAGCAAACACAGGAGGGTTATGGCTGACAAAGTTTGCAGATGACTGCAAACTGGGCGCCATAGTCGAAAACACATCTGACACAGATATCCTCCAGAAGGGCCTCACAGAAACGGATAACTGGTGCCAGAGCCATGGCCTGAAGTTAAACGCCAAAAAATGCATAGTCATACCCTTCGGGAAAAACAAGGTTACCCCTAGCTACCATATAGGTGGCAATCCACTGAGCACAGAAAAAGTCATCAGAGATCTGGGGACCCAGGTTGACAGTAGCCTTCGTTTGACACTCATGTTGCTAAAGTAGTTAGGAAAACCTTCTATATCACCCACCTGATCATGAAGGGATTCACATCTAGATCAAGGGAGGTCATCGTCCCCCTGTACTCATCACTCATTAGACCTATGATTGAGTACAATGCCCGTTCGAATGTATCTGACCAGACACCTGCTGCAGCTTGAAAGGCCCCAAAAGTTCCTCACCAAAAGGATAAAGGGTCTCAAAAATATGTCTTATGCTGCCCGACTGAAAGAACTCCAGCTCTATTCAGTCTCATACCGCTTGCTCAGAGGTGACCTGTGCCTGACATATAAGGCCATGTCAAACCCAGATTTGATGAATATGCTTCACCTCAAAAATCTAGATCCCTCAGAACCACAAGGGCGGGAGACTTAAACCTTGACATGGTTATAAATAGAACGTGCTGGAGGGACAGATTCATCACCCAGAGACTCCCTATGCTGTGGAACAAAATCCCGGTACATGTGAGGCAGAGCACCTCTCTGGCCTTGTTCAAGAGGAATCTTGACCAATGGATGGGAGATTGCAGATATACCCCAGGGATTACTTCAGTGTCACTGCTTGACAGAGGCACAGCAAAATGATAGGCATAGTTTTTATTCAAACTAAAGGGGTGGCGAAAGCCACATAACTATGGGCTAGGCTTATAAATGCCCTTGGGCAGATAGCCTAGTATGAACCTATGAACCTATAATAATATAATCATTCGACCTGGTGCACTTCAGTAAAACAACAGTAAACCAGTTTAAGCACTTGTTTTTTCAAACTAGTGGCACATTAGCATCTGTAGTAGACCCTCTTTATTTATTATATCCTGTTAACTGGATTAGTCTCACTGAGTCAAAGTTATTTTCAAGGGAGATCCAGGGAGGAAAGCTCAGCAATGAAAGGCTATGTATAATTTTATTTTATTTTATTAAAAGAAGCTCATCAACCTAAGCAATATTTTTTTGGTGAGAAGGAAGAAACACAAATGCCAGCAGAAAACCTACATAAACACTGGGGCAACATACATACAACACTAACATGGCATCTACAAACAATAATTGAACCAAAAGCCTTGGAGAGATTAAAGACCCAGCAGCACTGTACCCCGTGTGTCTCCCATGGGTTATGCACTTAATTTATAATATTTGGGAAAATATTCTAGAAGTAATTTTGTAGAAATAAAAAAAATTCCCAGTATTGGACAGTTTGCTCAGTATTCCTAATTAGCATTCACATATAGTAAAACTGAGTGGAGTACATGGGTTAACTGATAAGGGGAAACAACAGAAGAAGAAAAAGCAAGCATGTTCTTGAGAATAATGTTAAGTACAATAAAGTAGAAAAGACGGAGCAGAAACATGTTCATTTCAATAACAGAATAAAATTTAGTAAAAATATAAAGTGCTGCAAGAACAGTGTTTGACATTAAGTGAGGTCCATTTAGCATAGCTAATTAGCCTAGATATTGATCATGTCCACTGCTTGAGTGGCCTTTAGGCTATATGAGTTGGGCCTTGTCCAAGACACTATAACTGGCTAGCTTCCGAAAGCACTTTCTCTCTCATACTCCTTTCTGCAGCTAAGTTCCCTTTGGGGAACTGTTATACACAGATATATTAATAATTATATAATAGAGTTTTTACTTGTCTGTAGTAGTTCTGGCCTTTTAAGTATCCTGGTATTTCTCTGTTACTTGAAGTTCATTTAAGGGACCTCTATTTTTTTTGCTTTGGCTTATTGGGGTTTTATTTTCTGAACAAAATATACTGCTTATGTAAACTTTTGAATATTTAATTAACAGTTTTTTGTTTGGGGAAGCATTTTATTAGGGCAGGGAATTGTATGGGTTATGTAGTACTTAAGTTCATGTTATGACAACGTACTTACCTTTTTTCTGTCAGATTAAATGTACTTTCAAGTGGTTTCTGTCAGGAATTTAGTGTGCTACTTATGCATATAGTGTTTTTTGGACTTTATATTTATGTGAAAGTGTTGTTTTCTTTCGGCTTTTCCTGGTTAGGGGTCGCCACAGTAGAATTCCGGTCCGCTAATGATTGGCAGCAGATTTTTTTATGGGTGCCGAGTTGCCAGCTGGACGCCCAATCTTCAGCAAAGACACGCTCATTCTACGCCTGTCTTTCGAATGCCACTCAACCGCGGGGAGGACATGCAGGCTCCACACAGAAGGCAGTGCAGCCGAGAATCGAACGGGAGAACCTCTTGCTGTGAGGCGACAACGCTACCGCTACACCACCGCGGCTTATTTATGTGAAAGTGTAAGTAGTGTTTTTTGTACTTTTAGTGCTTTGCGTGTTTATTCAGTGTTTTTGTTTTTATTTACTTACACTTTATTTATGTGAAAGTGTAAGTAAATAAAAACAAAACACTGAGTAAACACACAAAGCACTAAAAGTACAAAAAAACACTTTGTTTATTCCAAGATCGTGAGTGCAACCACTATTTAAATACAAAGTGGAATGGTCACATGATATATGCTAGTCATGTGACACATTTAAATACAATGTGACATGGTCACATGAGTACAAATGCTAGTCACATGACACATTAAAAATTAAATAAAATAAAGTTCCATAAAATTCAACATTAGACTATGCAGATAAATAAAGCATACTAAAATCAAAAGGTTGAATTTATATTTCACATAATCATTTCATAGTTTCATATGTATGTCATTAAGAAGTGGTTTTAAAGATATGTGCCCATTCAGACCCTGAGACATGCACTTTCAAGGGTAAAATCTAATAAAATTCATCTAATTCAGTATAATGAGAAATGTTCTCACCATGCTAAGATTCATTAACAACGTGCAAAGCACAAAATTTAAAATCATGCTCTGGCCCTCTGTCATCTTTGTGTTTATACAGTGCATTAGTTAATATCCATCTCTTAATCTCAGAGATATGATTACTAATACTTGGTTTAAATTTCTGATTAGTCTTGCCTACATAGTAAGCATTACAGCATATATACAAAGTCAGATATACTAAATTCCTAGTATTATAATTCCTTGTCGCTCTTAGCTCAATTTCTTGACCATTCATTGGAAGAACAAACACTATTTCAGTAAAAATATACTTACAACAGGCCCGGTTTCCATACTTAAAGGTACCCTTCTTACTGGTTGTGACCAGGGTAGGAACATGTGGTTGCTTTTTATAACAAAGTAACTGTTTCGGATTAACATTTTTCTTACATCCAAACTGTGGTCTACCTGAAATCAGTGCTCTTAACTCAGGTACATCCTGCAAAATGTGTCAGTATTTATTTATAATTTGTCTAACAGTGTTGGTATTTTTATTATACGTTAGCATGCATCTCACTGTCTTCTTTGGTTTAAAAACTAAGGGAATGCTTCTGTTAGTAATTGACACAACAGAGAAAGTGGATCTGGCAGTAGTGGAACGTTTGTCTGATTCCATTGGTAATATTGTTTACTACTGGGGTGTCATATGCCTTCATAATAAGATCATTAGTCATTTTCCTTAGGTGATTATTTATCAGGTAGTCAGATGTGTTTAATCGAGCTACTCACATCATCTGATTCCTGACTATATTATCAAATATAAACTGGGAGTGCATGCTACTTCTGTGTAAATAGGAATTCCTTTTCACAAGTTTCCTGTAAAGTGTAGTAGCAAGTGTACCATCAGTATTCTGATATATAGTGACATCAAGGAAATCGATGTGACTAAAGGCTAAATTTTTCTTAAACTTTAAAAAGCTGGATGTTTTTAAATAAAATGAAAAAATTCATCAAACTGTTTTGTCATACACAAAACTAAAATGAATCATACAAGTGATAAGAGCAGAGTGGAAATAATTTATTGATAACCATAAAATGAAAACCCAATCACATTGACTAGATGCTTTCACCCTTACATGTATATGAGCATCATCAGAGTCGAAGGACAGCTCCAAACATCCTCTATTTAAATGCAGTGAGTACATACATAACTTCATTTAATAATTTTTGTCTTTTAAAAACACAAGTAATAATAATAAAAAATATATATTAATGTATTTGCAATAACTACAAGTTCCACACTTACTCATTTGGGATCTATACAGCTTAGATCACCTTTCGTTTTGCATTTCCAAGATCTCCTTTATATTCCTTCCTTTACTATATGCTTCTTTGGCTTTACAACCCAGTTTCAATTTTAAATCTACATCAAATAGTCCTTCCAAGATCATGTTAAGTTTCGAAGCAAATAAGGGTGTTTCCTGATTGTACTGGATGACCATTACATCACTACCACGGGAACTATGATTTATTTCGAAGCATGTAGTCTCTATCATTTTTAAGATAGGGGTAAATTTAGTTCTCCGGTTCTTAACAATCTCATTCCTTATTTTTAAAAGAAAACATAAAGTATAACCCTTGTATTTATACATCCCTATTAAAATGACCATCTCTTCTCAAATTTTTCATCATCACTGACTAGTCTTGACAATATAACCATCTGTCATTTTAGTACACTTCTTTTTTTGAGTAGTGGATGGCAGCTGTTAAACTGTAAAAGACTATTAGAATAAGCATTTTTTCCTAAATATACTGGATATCAACAAGTTTTTTGGTTATTAAACTGTTTTTTATTGCCAGTCCATATGAGAAACAGATCATTCGTGAACTGTCAGTAAAATAAAACCTTACTATTAAATGGATTTCCAGTTGCTAAGATGAATTTCCTTTCCAAACTATAGATAATGATGTTTGCATACATGTTAGTGATGGGTGTGCGCATTGCTCTTCCTTTCATCTATTTGTATATTTTCTTCTGAAAGAGAAGCACATTTTTGTGAGGACAAGCATTAGCAGTTGGCACTGCATATTTATGTAAGCCTGCATGTATTCTGTGAAATCTAACACAAATTCTTTCACTGATTGAACCCTGATTTCATTTGGTATCATGGTAAAAAGGGAATCAACATCTAGGGTTGCAAAGTAGCAAGCATCAGCCCTATGATATTGTGACCCACATTGTAACTGCTGTAAAAACTGACTTGTATCTTTAATGTTAGTACCTGTTTTCTCAAACCCCAGTCTAAGCTGAGTCTCTAGAAACTTTGAGATTGGTTCAGTGACCCAACCATTAGCTGAGTCTATAGGTCTAAATAGAGGGTTAGTCAGGGATTTGTGTGTCTTCAGTATACCATATATGAATGGAGTCTTAGGAATTTCAATAAAAACATAGTGAAACAGTTCCCTATTGATCTTTCCTTCATTCAAAAAAAGTATGTAAAGATGCATGCATTTTAGTAATCAGTTTGGTATATTCACGTTTAGAAATGCATTCATAATCTTGGCTAGATAATATTTTGTTCATATTCTCAATATAATATACTGCATCAAGTACTAGAATTCCCCCACCCTTGTCAGCACCCTTAATAGTAATGTCTGGATTATTCAAGAGCATTTAATAGCATTGTATTCCTCAGCTGAAAGGTTATAAAAAACATTCTGTTTCTGTTTGTAACAAGTCTCATTTATCTCACGCTCAACAGCACATTCAAAAACCTGAATTATACTGTTGTTCATCGGTACAAAGGTGCTGGAGCATTTAGGAATGTCATCAGTATTAATGTGCTTATTTGTAGAACCAAAGAGTGCCTTCAAGTGTTCTTACAAAATAATTAAATTCAGACAATGTTTTAGAATACATTTTCACTCAAAGGATATTTAGATAAATTAAATACCAGTTCTAGATTCTCATCTAACTTCTCGTTCTCGGCTTTTGTAATGTATTTTTCTAATGTTTGTTGGATCGTTACTCTTTCGGTGGTCAAAATTCTGGTAGTGGCAAAGGTTTCTCTAAAAAAGGAAATTCTATAGGGTCTTGTGCTCTAATAGCATTACTGTCTATGAAAGTTTGTTGTTCAGGTTCATTACAAGTTGTCCAAATACAAGAAGAAAACCATGGCCACCACACCATAAAATCATTGAATGAACAGTAAATGTGGCTAAAATAAAGAGTTGTTTGTCTTTTCGGCTTTTTCCGGTTAGGAGTCACCACAGCGGAACTCCAGTCTGCTAATGATTGGCAGTCACTTTTTATGGTGCCGAGTTACCAGCCCGATGCCCAACCTTCAGTGAAGGCACGCCCATTCACGCATGTCTTTCAGAGGCCACACGACCATAAGTAGGACATGCAGACTCCACGCAGAAGGCACTCCAGCCGAGAATCGAACAGGAGAACCTCTTGCTGTGAGGCAAAAATAAAGAGTGCAACACTTAAAAACAATACAAACAAGAGATGGTAAGTGCTTTCACTATATTAGCACCACTTCATCAGACCAAGGAAAAATGGTGCTCAAAGCTTTAAATAACAAATTCTTCCCAGTAAGAATAAATGTCAGTCAAAAAATATACCAATCACAGCAAAGAAACCACGAATAAATATACTCTCAACTAAGAATTCCAATTGGCTATTCCCATAAAATAAGGAAATCCTGTGGTTGTAAACCTAAGCTACTAATAACCTGAAACTGAAGTAGGTATATTCCTGGGAACAGGCTCTAAATTAATCAATCAAGCCCTCATAGGTGGTCCTTTCCGCTAAGATTAAAAAAATCTAAATATATTACTACTACTTATGTCACCAACATCAGCTGGAATAAGAATGTAATGTACTCGCACTTACTATGCATCTGCATAAGCCAATCCATGACAATTATAAATGTTCTCATTCTATCACATACACTTTCATGGAAAATCCACCTATCAGCTATCAAACTAAATAAGAGATAAAAAAGCCTAGGCTGTATATAAAAAACATATAGGGGAATACGGTGCTTCTTAAAGCAATGCCCAAGTGAACAATCTACACATCTTAGACTAAATAGTTGGAAGAAAGTAACTCTACCACTAACAAACATACAGTTAATACCAATTGGTACAAAAAAAGCAAAGTATGTGACTAATCTATCTAAGCCATCAAGCACGCCTTAAATCCATAAAACATTACAACCACACACTTAAAACATGAATATATCCTTGTACCAAAATAAACAGTCACTATCTACAATTAATGTCCACGTTGTATTCACATGGTAAATAATACCAAGCTTACCCAATGTAACTTACAACCATTAGATGAGACAAAGCTAAAACGTACGAATAGTATACCATCTGTCATTTGTATTGTTTAAGTGTTGTACAGAAGGTCAAGTATAAAATTCTCCTCTATAGCAGACATCAACTTAGTATATAAAGATTCAACTTCAGCTCTCAAGTCAATTTCTATCAGCTCAGGAAAAGGCGTTCATGAGTTCAATATACCTAAAAGAGCAGCTTAAATTAGTAAGCTGCCTCCTTCTAAGTAAATCTGTATATTTATTGCAATAGGCAGGCATTTTCAACACCCTAAGCCAACATGGGATAATTTTATGCTTTATCATGTGACCATTCCATTTTGTATTTAAATAGTGGCTGCTTGTGCTTGCAATCTTGGAATAAACAAAGTTTTTTTTGTACTTTAGTGCTTTGCATGTTTACTCAGTGCTTTTTGTTTTTATGGACTTGGATTTCTTGAAACCATTGGTTTAACTGTTACCTCAACTGTTTGTTTCACCTTTGAAAGTGAAAGTAAGTGTGTTGTTTGCGCACACTATTTGACAACTTATCTTCCAACCATCTCTTTCCAGTGTTTCCTATCTTATCTGAAGCATCTTCCACGATCATAGCATGCATGCTTATCTCATGCCTGCTAGCTCAACTGCTGTAATTTCTAGAAAAAAAATTGCCAAAGTGTCCTTGCCAACTCAGCAGGATCAGTCTTCCCCTCAACCAATGTTGGGTGACTGTAGTGGCCAGCAGTCATTCCTCCAACCATAACTTACCTCTCCGGCTTCTTCTGTTGTGGTTATTTCAGCCACCATGAACTGGAGGTCAGCCACATCCTCTTCAGCTGTTCAGTGTCTGAACTGGGCATGGGAGAACAATCTTTTCTGGGACACAGAGACATATCAGGGGATGCTGCTGGATATGGCCGGGGAAGGAGAACTTTTGATGGACCAGATATTCATTTTTCTACCTGTAAAAAAAAAAGGTTAATCATTCCTCATAAGAAGACATGGTATCTATATGAAAAGTTGATTGACTATCTTTAACAATTTCTAAAACAAGAAAATCATGGGACACAGAATACAGAACCTGTAAATCAGGTCAGTAAAAATATTCCTGAGGAAGGCATATCAATTGACAGAAACAGGGCTTCATCGCCTGTAGATTCTCAAGCTGAAATATCTGATGCTGAGGAAACCAGGTCCTCACAACCTCTTTTGGAGGAATTTGTTTTCCTAGATTATTGCCGGGGGAATCCGGTATTTCTGTGGGAGCAAATGGATGTTCTCCCCAACTTCAGGAGATGTTCTTATCTATCTATCTATCTATCTATCTATCTATCTATCTATCTATCTGTCTGTCTGTCTGTCTGTCTATCTATCTATCTATCTATCTATCTATCTATCTATCTATCTATCTATCTATCTATCTATCCTTTGCTGACTGAGGTAGTCCTATTAGACTTCTTTTCAGGGGAGACCTGAGGTGGTATTTATACTACTAGGGGAAATTTGGCCAGGGCATCAGGAAAACTTCCCTACTCTTTGCATACGGGGATGCTGTTTGTAATTGCATTTCCTGCTTTCAGTCCAACCATGGAGGCAGTTTGGAGATGCAGGAAGAAACATGGAGAGTCAAGAAGAGATGGTCAGGGAAGGAGATAACATTGATAGAAAGGAAGTTGTTTTAGAAGTGAAGGAGTCCAATTCTTCACAAAATGTTGTACTGGTGGAGAGTGATGGAAGAGAGGAATGATCAACTGAGAGCAAACCGGAGCAGAGTGTTGAGTTAAAGGTGAACGTGCATATACGAGATTCCAAAATGTTGTTTTAGGAAAAGCTGTTTCAGGATGGTTCACAGAATGGATGTATGATTACAATCCAATCAGGAGGGTTGTGTGATGTTTATCTGAGAGATATATTGAATCAAATTGAACCAGAAAGTGAGGTGGCAGCTTCATGGTGAGATATTATGGATGAAATACAGGACGAGGAGGTGAGAGAAAATAAGTCATAAGCGCAGACAGTGAAAGAAGGGGAAAGATGAGCAGAGGTGATAAAAGAGAAGACAAAGAAGACATTCATGGTAAGACTAAGCAGTAAAGAAGTAAAATAATTTGAAAGTTATGAGGTTTGGGGCAATGTAATTGCACCTTAAAGATATATACTGTGGCATTCTATTTGAGACAGGACAATGCATGGAGAAATTTTTGGAACAATGTGAAATTAAGAGAAACTCTAATCCATGGAACTTATATGTGGTACAAACATTTAACAGACACAAAAAAGAGAATTATTGTGCAGTTCCAAAGAGAAGTTGAGAAAGAAGTGTTAAAAGACTCCTTAAATACTTTATGTATAGGTGTTATGGACATTACAAAAATTTATGATGATAGAGGTTTGTGGACTGGAGGTTGGGAATATAGTGTAATTCTGAAAATCGAAAATGAATAAAATGATACATATTCCAATCACGATAAATATAGAAATACTTTTTTTTTTTAAATATAGGGGACGACCAGAAGTATGTTTTATTGTGGAAAATATGATAATTTAATTAGTAATTGTAATAAAAGAAAGTCTTTTATCTTTGGAAAATAAGGGCATGAAGCTAAGAAATGTAGAAAATGCGGACAAACAGGACATGTATGGGTGGGTTGTGAAGATTATGTAGAAGTTAAAGAACAAGAGCAAAAGTAGAAATGTGAGCATAATATAGACGAGAATTTAGAAGATGAGCATGAAGAACAAATTATAGTACAATAAAATAGTAAAGAAAAAATAGTGTATGAAAAAAGAAAATAATAAAATTAAAAATAATAAAAGAGTCAAGTGAAGATGAATATATGCATTAGAGAATGATTAAAGGAAAAAAGGACTTCTATAGGAAAAAAATGAAATATAAAAGTGTAGTTGTGAAATAAGAATGGGATAACAATTTATGTAGGAAGGAAGGTTAAAATCCTAGTTATAAATGTTAACAGTATAAAGAATATTAGAAGATTAGATGTATTAGAATGGTGTTCAACACTTGATATGCGTGTCATTGTATTACATTATATTAGAAGACATAAGGTTACTAACACCAGAAGAAAGGTTACAAACAGAAGAGCTATGGGATGGTAATATTTGGAATATGAAACAGATGCATGTTCAGGATTAGTTATATTATGTCACAAAACAAGGATTTTAGATTATACTGTAGTAGAACTGGGTAGAATAACTGTGATAGAAATAAGGTGGAAAAAAGACACATATATATATATATATATATATATATATATATATATAGAGAGAGAGAGAGAGAGAATCATTGCAGTATATGAATATGTCACAAAAACAAAAGAGGAAAAATGTTTCCAAAAATTCTAAATTATGTTGGAGTGAATATGGAAATAATGTTAGTGGGAGATTTTAATTGTGATCTAAGAAAAAGAAAGAGGGAAATGATCTTAGGATACTATCAGAAATAATGAAAAGCAGAAAATTACATGTATATGGGTTAACGAACATTGAACTTAATAAAATGAATGATATAAGAATGGGAATTGAAACTACCATGTAGTATGAGTTATTCTTGCCTTTTTGACAAAGCTGATCAAACATCCTTTACTTGTAATGTATAAAGATTTCTAACTGAACCTTGACAAAGAAACTTCTACCTATAATGACTTATCTTTGCCAAAGCTGATCAAATGTCATAATTAGTGTCTGTATATCCTTCTTAAAAATGTTATGCATGCAAGCCTCTGGCTTATCTTATATATATTTTCAAAATGATATTCTCTCAAAACTAATGTAACATCTATTTTTTATTGTAAAGTTGTCACTTTCTGTAATTTTTAAACTATGTATTGGAGCTTTTCTCCTCTGGTCTTCACTGAAAATGGGCCACAAACCCAGCTGGACTAACCCAGTTAACAAGTATCAATAAATAAATCAATAAATAAAGCTGATAGTTTGAAAGTTGTACAAGAAGGAATAAAAGTAAAAAGTATTTCACATCACTTAGCAATCTGGGTAGAAGTTCAAGAAAAGGAAGAATATACAAGAGTAGGTAAAAGTATTAAATGATTAAATGAAAAAGAACTAAATGAGGAAGACAAAAAGATTAACCAGTTATGGAAAGATCATGCAGATATGAGATTTTTTTGTGATGACTGGACAAGTTAGTAAATAAGTTTCAAAGAAAATATAAAAAGTGCTTTTGGATAGTCAAGACATAAGGAAAATGAAAGAGAATCAAAAGTACAAGCAGTTGAGTCAGGAAGTATTTAGACAAGTGTTAAGAGATAAGGTAGATTTTTATGAAAAAGAAAAGCAGATATATGAAATGAACTAGGAGAAAATTAAAAAAAAAGTTATTTAAGCAAAGATACTTCTTAAAAGTAAAAAAGAAGAGGTTGCACAACATTTAAATATAGTAAAAGAGAAAAGAGAATAATAAGAAAATCAAAGGATGAGAAAAAGGAAAGAGTGATTACATGGGAAAATATCTGAAGTAATAAGAAAATATATAGAAAATATATTTAGAAGGAAGGAGAAAAGAGAGGCAAATATTTTTATTTATTTTATTTATTTATCATTTGTTAACCGGGAAAGTCCGACTTGGAACGGAGCCACTTTTCAGCGGAGGCCCAATGCAGGGAGGACATGCAGACTCCACACAGAAGGCACCCCAGGCGAGAATCAAATCAGAAAACCTCTTGCTGTGAGGCGACAACGCTACCGCTGCACCACTGCGCCATCCCAAAAATCAAAATGGAAAGTTAAAAAAATTGAATAAAGAAGATAATGAAAGTTTGGAAGAAAATGTAATTGTAATTCAATGATACCTTAAAAGAAGTAATAATGGAAAAAGCTACTGGATTGAATGGGATCAAATATCCTATGTACAATAATGTGGAACAATGACAAAAAGTGTATTTTGCGGAAGTACTAAATGAATGGTTAGAAAAAGGTGTGATAGAAAAAGAAATATGTATTTGGACTGATGAAATTTATATGGAAGAAGAGAGAAAAAGAAGATGTAAGAAATGAGAGACCAGCAGTATTGAACATACAGATTATAAGGCATTTATGGAAATAGTAGGGAAAAGATTAGGAAATAAGATAAATTGCTTGAATATATGATTTTTGGAAAGACAGGGAAATTAAGTCAAGATTTATCAATGATATGACAGACGGTATTATAAATAATAAAGTTGAAGCTACAGTTATGGTAGGAGACCTGAGGAAAGCATTTCATAAGATACAATATTTATGGGCTATATTGAAAGAATACAATATAAGTGATAACAATAATAACAATAATTATTTCATTGTATGAAAATAATAATGTGAGAATAATATTAAATGGAAGATTAAGTGAAGAAATAAAAATAAAATGTGGGCTAAGGCAAGGGTGTCTGGTGAGTAGAATTTCATTTGCATTAATTATGAATGTAGTTCTTAAGAAGATGAACAGAGTGTTAAGAATAGCTGGATACAAGATGAGAAAAGGAGTCCAATTACCAATTATTCTTAGCTATGTAGATCATATAGTTTTAATTACTAAGAAAAGAGTGGATGGAAGAGAGAATTAAACAATTAAATTGGCTTCTAAATGTGGTTGGTTTATGTATAAATAAAGATAAGTGTAAAGGGACTGGAATAGCAGATAGAATAGAAGGTATTCAGTTTAATGAAAATGTTATAGATACTTTGGGGATTGAAATTAGTATGCATAGAGAGAAACAGTGTGAGACGATTATGCAAAAAATAAGAACTATATGTATTTTTTGGAAGACGTATAAGATGGCATATAAGAAAAAGTATATTTAATAAATTCAATCCCTTTGGGAAAAACTGCATATTTAGCAAGTGTATGTATGATTCCATTAAGGTATGAGAAAGAATTAATGTCTGTTGTATTTTCATTTATACAGGAATCAAGGTTAAGTCTGGTTAGAAGAGAGGTTTAAATGTCCAAGAAGAGGAAGGGGGTTAGGATTAATTAATCCGATTGTTCACGCAGAATCTCTGAATCTTTATAAATTTTTGATAAGATTAAAAGAGGGGAACAGCGCTCTAATAAATGTAATAATGAAAGAAAATATAGGGTTATTTGGGAAAAGACAGGCATAGAGAAAAAATGGAAAAGTTATTTACATGAGGAAATGAAAGAATATCAAAGCAAAGTTTTCTTATGGAAATTGCATATAAAGAATGTAGAAAAAACATAAAAGAATGGTATTTGAATATAATAAATAAACATTATCCTATTTATCCATGGAGACATTTAGAATATGAAAAAAGAAGAGCTATAAAACTAAGATTTGGATGGAGTAGGAAAATATATAAGTGTAAAGATTTTTTGTGGGTCTCAGCAATAAGTAAGTTGCATGTTAAAGCTAATATACATAAATGAATTCCAGAAAGAGTATGCAATTATTGTGGAAAAATTGAGACAATGGATTTTTTTTAATTGTAATAGAACAATAGAGTTGTGAAAATAAGATATTGGAAGGTTTTAACAGTATAGAAGACTTAAACATGAACATGTTAGAATGTGGGTTTTATGGTAATAAAAGACAAAAGAAGGTGAAGGAAATTGATAAAAAGATGTTTTATATTTTATGGACTATATGGAATGAAAGACTAAATTAAATGACATTTAATGGAAATTGGATATTATCAAAATCTTAAAGAAGAAGTGGAAAAAAGAACGGGGGAATTGGAATGTGTAAAGATGAGATAAGAATGTATTAAATTTTAAATGGACAGTAAGTGAAAAGATATAAAAATGTATATGATTGTAAGTAATGTATAATATGATGTGATAATCAACCACTTACTCTTTTTATTTTTTATTTTTTGCAACATTCTGTTTTTACTTCATTCTTTGCTTATACAGACTTCTTGCAGACCACATATAAGGTGTACTACACATTTTTATTGGTGTTTGGTCGAAGACTTGCAGTCTGTTGTAGGTAAAATGGCTCACTACATGTGCACATGTACCACTACATTTTATATAGCAGGCTCAACCCAGAATCAATGAATAAATTATCCATTTTCAAATATATCAATATATTTAGGGTCTATATAATTTTATTGAATTGTTATTCAGCGAACAGCAGTTTATTGAATGAGTACAAAATCTTTCCCAAGGTAAGGAACACTTCACCAAAGGCACACCAGAAAAGAAACCACACAAAATCAAATCCACCCAAATGGGGGGCTTTGCCCCATGCCCCCCACACCCCCTAACTGTACATACCAACTCTGAGATTGCACTATGGTGGGGAAACTGGCAAAGTTGTGGTGTAGGCCAAGTGCTGCCTTACCCTGGGAAAGATTTTGTTGTTCACCAAAATGCCTTTTGCTAAATAGAGGTTTGATTAATTGCTATTCGCTGAATAGAAATTTAATAAAATGATATAGACTCATATATTTAAGCAGGATTATTGCTTTATTTTCCCCTTTCCTTTAATATTTCTCCTGTTGGGTTTCTATCTGAATCTTTATACTATTTTAAGTATGTTTAGCCCTATGTCCACCAAACCTTTTCACTTTTTAGTTGCTTTCCTACTTCTGTCATGCCTTCCCCTTTTTCTGTTTCTTTCACCTGGATTCATTAGTACCTGCTTCTATTGAGATTAAATGTTCTTTTCCTTAATTGCTCATCCTTCTACCACTCACTCCCACAATTGCCATTTCCTGTTATGCTATTTACTACTTCTGCCCTTTAGGAGCTCAGTTTCCTGTTTCATCAGTGTTTGCATCAACCCCCTCATATCCTCCAAGGTCAGCTCATCTTGTGTTTTCCATGTCCTAGTTATTACTTTCTTTGATGCAATGTTCCTCTTTATATTTATTAACTACTGGAGTTCTTATATAGCTCAGTCAGAAATATCTTTCAGTTGCTTAACATGTGATACCTAGTATCTTTTCCACTATGCTATACAGCTACATAAAACATTTCCCTGACTTTTGTATAGTCCCAGAAAATAAGGCTGCAATGCTGTGCTTGATTAAACTGGCATCTACAACATCTATTATCTACCCGAGGAAACATCTTCTTTCTGGTTTATTTGATGTGCAAAAATAGTTGTGTTGGACTTTCCAGCAAATATTTGGAATTTCCTTGCCTTATTAGCTTTCTTGGTATTTCAGAAGTTTCATGACAGTGATCCTGCAAACCTGTTTCACTAAATATTTGTTTCCATTGTATTTAATTTCCTACTATCTTTTTGCCCTTCCATTGGGTATTGTATAGCTTACTAACTATCCTTTCTCTTTTAGGTAGATTCTCACTTCTATTAATATTTGTATTAATTGCATTTTATCTTTCCTCTTTTTACCACCTCACTGTCACATTTTCCAATTATTTTAGGAGACCTCTATATCTTACCCACTTATGCCCTTCAATGCCATATTTTTGCCTTATTTCATCCCAGTTTATTCTTTCCTCGCCTACTCTTAACTGATCCCTATAAATTATTTACTTTTCCTTGTTTGTCCAGTCTTTCAACATAGTTGTATCCACTTGGAGCTAACTATATTTTCCTTGCCCAATGGACTGTAATTCAAAATCTCACCCGGCCCAGGTTTCTCCTATCATGTAACTAGCTATCAGCATCCCCAGTAACTCTATATATTTTTTTCAGTTTATGTTTTTTGGACCAGCGTAATCCAAATATTGTCATATACTTCTAGTGCCGCCTGTGCTAGTAGCATCCCTTTGCAGTCTGAAACATGCTTATTGTCTTGTGGGTAGTATGTCAACCTAAATTGTGCCTCCATATAGTAATCCTTCAGGTCCAGCACAGCTAGGTCTTCCTCACTCTTTGGACTTAACATCATATCCAATACTATTCTTAGTCTTTGTCCTTCCGACAGATATTTATTTATTTTATTTTTAGGATTGGCCATTCCTCTTGTCCTGGTCTAAGGATAAATAGCTGTCCTAAGCATAGCACTAGTGGCACTATAAACTTATTTATTGCCTATGTCTTCTGGTCTAGATCTACTTTTATTGTGTCCCACGTCCTTATCATTTTCTTACTCTTTTTTTCATTTCTCTCCAAGTTTCCTTTAGATAATTCTGCAGTTTCATTATTATCCATACACATACTCCTAGATATTTCATTTCATTGTGTCCCCATAGACTGCGATATTCTTCAGTCAAAATGCAGGAAGGAATATAGTTGACTCTTATTGCTTTTATTTTATCTTCATTTATCTTGTATCCTGCCATTTTTGTAAATTGCCTTAGTATGTTAAACAATCTGTCCATAATTTTATTGGGTCTGCCAAAAAAATGTTATGTCATTGGCAAACATTGTTAACTTATACTCTGCTTTTTTTTTTTTCATTTTCACCCATTTATTTATTTCTGATTGCCTTATTTCATTAGTTATTGGTTCTAAGTAATTTGTAACTAGGAGTGTGGATAGAGGGCACCCTTGCCTTAATAGCTTTCTTGCAAACTGGACCTAATCAAACAAGACGGGGGGGGAGTATGATGCACCCCCATCTCAAGCATCTTCAACTAATTGCCTGGATGATTCAATTCTAATTCCTTTTAGGCACATCTTTTCAGAGGACATGCAGCATGTACTAAAGGAAGCAAAAAAAATGCTACTAGAAACTCTTTTGTTGGCAAATGGAAGAGATTTTTTTTATTTAGAGCCTAGCCAATAACCAAGGCCCTATCAGGGATTATGTACTGCTGGTACTCAAATATTTGTATGAGTTTCTAGTCTCTGGTATTTCTTACTCCACTATTAAGGTACATCTTGCAGCCATTTCAGCATGTCTGCCCATGGATCCTCCACTTTCTTCAATGTTTTTGTTAAAAGTTTCTGAAATGTGTTATACCTGATGCCTCCATGCAAACAGGTTTCTTCTTCCAGGGATCTTAACTTTGTGCTGGAAAAGTTAACCACGTCTCTGTTTGAGCCTGCACCTTGGGAATATTTAATGTTCTTTACATGGAAAACTGTTCTTTTCATTGTTCTGATATCTGCAAGAAGAGTATCTGAGTTGCATGCTTCTTACTGTGGGGAGATGTTATCTGGTCTTCCATAGGGATAGATTGGGTTGTCATTATCTAAAAATCCTTCCTTCATGCTTCAGATTATGTCAGACTTTACTTTGAATCAAGCTATCAAACTTGCAGCTTTCTATCCAGACCCCCAGAACTAGGGATAATTGATTCTACATACTCTGGACATGCCTAGGTAGCTGAGGTACTATCTTGACAGAACCAAGTCCTTTAGAAAAATCTAATCAGCTATTTATTTCTTAGGTTGGGACTAGTAAAGGACAACCCGTGTCAAAACAGACTGCTTCCTGTTTGGTTGTCGTTGGTTATTGCCTTTTCTTATGCCCTTCATGGTAAACCAATTCCAACCAGTTCCAGGGAGTGTCAAATCTCATTCTGTGAGAGCCTTGCCTTCTTCAGTGACATATTGGAAAAGGATAGACTCTAGAAG
Source organism: Protopterus annectens (assembly GCF_019279795.1). Taxonomy (NCBI): domain Eukaryota; kingdom Metazoa; phylum Chordata; order Ceratodontiformes; family Protopteridae; genus Protopterus; species Protopterus annectens. The sequence continues at coordinate 1,152,848,073 of NC_056739.1, forward strand.
CAGTCTAGAGGCAGCTACATGGTCCTCTGTACATACCTTTACAAGGCATTATAAGCTGGATTTGTTTTGAAACTGTTATCACCCTGCTAAAAAACATCATCAGGGAACTGAATCAGTTTACCTGGGTCATTTTCAGTGAAAGTAATTTCACCCTACAAAAATGAGAAAGAAAACAACATAAAATGAACCTTTTTACCGAAACATGAACTAAGTATTCCATGTAAAGAAGAGATCCTCTAACACACTGCTATGCAGGGTTCTGTGCCTGTTCTATTCCCGTCATAATATAATCAACTCTGAGGTGGAAGCATGCTGTGGTTAAAATGAAACTCCTCAGCTTTCTACCACTCAGAATCACTGAAAACTCTTTTATGCAGTTTTCAGTGAAAAACTTTAGCACATAAAATAAATCTGATGTTGTGGCCACTTCAGCCATACTAAGGCTACTTTATGTGTAAACCGCTCATTCCTGCCATTCCCGAGGTGTATCATCTAACCATCTTTTATACAGTCAGAGGAAAAAAGTCCAATGTGTCTTCCAGTTTCTGTCATTAAGCTCCATGTTTTCTAGTTCCATAGTAGTTATGAAGGTCAGCTTGAACAAGCCTCTGAGTCTAGGCTTTAACGTTATCTGATGCTATGTTCCAAACACTAATTTCTCATCCACTGAACCATTTCATTCTCGCTAAAAGTCTTGAAACAACATTTGTATACTCATTTTATTTATTATGTGATAACTTTACACCTACCTGTTAATTAAAACATTTCATAACAAAAGCATCTCTGAAAATCAGAATTAGGTCTCTTACTCTGATGTAGTATAGATAGTACAAGCCCAAAGCTTGCAATCACATTCATAATTCAGTTCTATTAGCCCATTCAGAAGTTAAAAGCCTCTTCTATTCCTTCAGAGTTTTTCTCCATAATCCTAGAGATCCTGACTGACTTCTAACCATAGAACTGTATTAAGACAAGATAATATCAATAGCATTTTTCATTCCATATCTTATTTTGCTTGCCCAAGTATTAATGCACAATGTAAGTTAATCCATTCTATCAGTGTTCATAAATGACTGCATCCCCTAGATAACTATTGCATGCTACCACCTCTGTGAAGATGACCTTCTCACTGCCTAGGTCATTTTTCTTTTCTTCCTTCCTGGTTCCTTTTTATCTCCACTAATGTTCATCATTAGATCAGTGTTGCAGTAGCTTCTAGCTATATGGTTCTTATCCTGCCAAGGATCTGACAGTTGGCAAATATACAAAAGCTTGAGTTGGGTGCCCATATGTCTGTTGGAGCATGAGAATGTTATTATTAAAAAGGACTTACGGATGTGAAAATTCAGAGCTTTCTTGCTGTTGAAGAGTTCAGTAAGGCATTTGTCCACACTGTAGCTTCATTTCAGTATTTTGCTAGTTTGTTGACTTTTGGGTAGATAAGTACCCCTCAGGAAACATTCCTTTTACTTTTAACAGAAAAGTTGGGTAAAATTTTCTTATATCTGGCAGAAAAGGGAAATGACCATATGGTAGGCAAATTCCTTACAGGAATTCTCACATAGCTTGTCTTTTTTGTTTAAAGAGTCCCACAATGTCCTCTCTTGTGACGTTTGTAGTTTTTTTACACTAAAAACTATTTGTAGTTGGCTGAATGGCCTGAATATTTTTCCTGGAGAACAAGAGCATAAAGATCCTTGCTCATTCCTCAGTGGAAACTGCCTCTCTGTCACTGGACATCACCCTTCCAATAAAAATAAGCAAAAGTACTTGAAAGAGTATTCTGAAGCAACCCTGCCTTCAGCCTCTGTTCTCCGATTGCAGACCAATGCTTCTGCTGTGGCCATTTTGAAGTACTCTGACCCTCAGTCTTAGGTTCACAGCCCTTCTCATGCTGCTCTGCAGGATGAAACTTAGGACTGGGAACAGGACATATGTTCTTCAACTGGACAGCAGACGTTTGCCAGGAAAGGGGAACATCATTTTAAGATATTGAAAGGTTCAGATGGAATTTCTCAGATTTTAATTTGAGAGGAGATAGCTGGCTGCCATATGGAGGTGTGGAAGGTCCGATACACCCAAGACCATTAATATGGATATCCAAAGAAAAGAATCCAAAATAAAACATCTTTCTCTTCCTTCAACTCCATCTAGTGCTAAGCTTTCTAGGGATGAATAGTACAGTTTTGTCAGTGGTATGTTCAAGGCATTTCCATCTCTGCAATCTTCTGCTTTCCTTGCATATTCAGAAAAAAAACAGATATTTATCTGATGGCACCTTTCTTTCAGAATCTAATGAAGAGAGTCTTGATTGGGCATCATAAGTTTCCTCTTCTGTTCAATGTGAGCCAGAGCCTGAGGAGAACATTTCTTACAGGGAGTACTTATCTGCCCAAAATCTGATAAACTTGCTAACTGCTAAACTGAAATTACAGTGTGGAGAAATGTCGTACTGAACACTTCAATAGCTAGAGATTTCTTTTTCAGATGATATTTCCAGAATAAAATAATTTTTTCTCTGAGAATAAAAATAAATCTCTGAGACATTGAAGAGGTACTATGACCTTCATGCCAAGTCCCCTAAACCCCTGGATATTCCACTAGTTATAGGGGCAATAGAGGATGCATTTAACAATGCCTGTTGCTCACTTGATGTTTCACTACCTGCTCCTAAAATGCCTGATAGGTTATACAAGGTGCATGAATCTCATAAATATTTTTTCAAAATTTTTTTCTCAGACCCTACTGTAATATTGTTGAATAAAGATGGATCTTCAAAACAGTTATCTTCTTCCAACCCAGTTCCATCTGACAAAGATGGAAGGGATTTGACAGAAATGGCAGGACTGTGTGCTTTTCTTCTACTTTGGCCTTTAGAGTTACAAACTGTCACACTAATATGACCAAATTCCTTCTTACCACCCTTCAGAAGCTAAATCTTCTCTGATCAGTATGCTTTCGTTAGTTTACCAGGTCATTAAATATACTCTTAAGTGCTCCTATGATGCAGCTGATGCAGTATCCAGAGCTGCAGGATCTGTGATGTAAAGATAAGCCTGGTTCATATTTTAGAGTGTCCATAAGGATGTAAAAGCCTAGATCTTTAAATGCTTATTTAGACAAATAAGTTCTATTTGGAACCTGTTCTGCAGGGGTTTTAAAATGCTTTGATGTGAAGGGAAAGCTTATTTAGGAAGATAAGCGTATTTTTCCAATCCCCTGTTTCAAAATGTAGCAGAAATTACCCTTCCACTCATGGACCATTCTTCAGAAAGTCCTTTAATCTTGACAGCATAAGTCAGGGAACAACAATATCAGAAAAAAATGGCAGAGGAATACCAAGAAAAAGAGAAATTAAGCTCAGTGTCCTTCCCATACAAAGAAATCTGCATGATTCTATGATTTTTCTCCCTTTCCACTTCCCCCTCCCATTCCCCACCTTGGCCACCAATTTAGAGGAAAATATGTCTCATTCCCTTACTCTGTGGAAACAAATTGCCTTTTACTAAAGTTTGTATTTTAGTGAACCAAGCCAACATGCCCTCCTCCTCCGAAGCCAACACAGGCAACTTCCTAGGTCGCCTGGATCTGGCTCTGGGAGTGATAGAACCTGTTCCCCAAGGATAAGGGTTTTATTCTATAATATTTGTAGTCCCGAGAAAGAAAGCACTTGAAGATTTGTATTACATCTTTTTTTTCTAAACCTGCTTATAAAAGTTCCAACATTTAAGATGCTTATAACCGAAAGCAGAACGCCAACAAAAAATAGAAAAAAATTCTCCGGCACAATGAAGGGTATCCTTGTAGTGTAGAGACAGGCAGGCAACTCGGATGTTTCAAAGACTTTATTCCACCAACTCGACACATACGAAAAAGGCACAAACCAAAAAACCATACCATAGAACAATTTGATTAAGCGCTTTCGTCTCCTTACAACGGAGACTTCATCAGAATGCATCTTTTAATTCATAAAGGCTTTTTGTACTCCCATTAATCAACAGTCACCCTATAAGCTTCTAGTAAGCCTTAAAGCTAAAGCGCTGCTAAACCTTGTGCATATATATACAATTGAATGTAATTTCATTACAAGGCCCACATATTGCATATTATATATTATTTGTTCCAGGTATACACATATAGCCCCCCACCACCAAATACATCCAACAAAAAATCCAACAAAACTATGTATGAGTAAAGCTAGGAACATTAAAACAGCAATAATTCAGATTAATCCTAGGCTGAATTTCAAAATGGTATATGTCATAAAGTGCAACTGCAATGACTCGGAAACCCATAACCTAAAAACTTGAATTCATACAATTTCCATATACAGCTAATAGGAACCAGTAATTAAAAAAACATACTTAAAAACGTACTTAAAAACTGATAACATGAATACACCTAAAAACTGATAACATGAATACACCTAAAAACTCAATAACTTGAATAACTTAATGACTTGACTAACTTTAATAAGGGGCTCGCACTTGCGAGATGGGGAATAAAAACTAAACAGTTCCTATCTTGAAAAAACAGAATTTGAACAAGAATTCTAAAAGGCTAAAGGGCTCTTGAACATATAAAAGAACCTAACCAATGGGGTAGTCAACCGTAACAACAGTCAATGGGTATACCTTATATATCCCCTATACCTTATATAGCTTTAGTTCCACTATATACAACATAATGGATTCATAAGCAAGTTTAAATAAGTTTTAACTAAGTAAATAAATAGGTATTAACAAATGAATAAATGAGTGTATAACAAATATAAATATATAAAAATATATATATATATATAAATATATAAATATTTAAATAAATAAATATATACATATTCCAATAAATACAATATTATAAGTACATACATATATCTACACATCTTTGTCAATATTAAAATTGATATTGAAATATTAAATTACTAAATACCTATCCAGTTAAAAATATGTATAATAACATGTATAAAATATGTATAAAAATAATATATAATAGTAATACCAATTTACTTATTGTAACAACTTATGTGTGTATACTGACTTGCTTATTTCGTTGTGTAACTATACTAACTGCCCTATATTATCTTGTGATTTGGCATTCTCGTGCGTTTTCGTCACATCATGTGTTTTTGTATCATGTGTTTTTATAATTTTAGGGTCCGCGGCTAATATTTTGAGTGCTGGAGTAATGGAAATGTGGTCATTTAAACCTTTTTCACAACATGCATTCAATTTCAGTTGCCAAATCATTTCTCTATATTCCACCTTTGTTTCCCAGTCACCTCCTCTCTCCAGTGGTCCAACCACCTCAAGAACCCAAAATTTAAAATCAGCTTTAACACATTTCATCACATGCCTATATAAGGCATTATTTTCGTTACGTCTGTTGATATCTCTAATGTGTTCATAAATTCTATTTTTTAATTTTCTTTCTGTTTTACCAACATAGTAACATCCACATTCCTTACAGAACACTAGGTACACAACTCCTTTAGTGTAGCAACTACTATAATGTTTAGATATTAATTTAAAGGGGATGCTTGGTATAGTCACCTCCTTGCTCTCATGAATATATGCACATTGGGCACATCTCCCACACTTAAAGGTTCCTTGTTTCCTACTAGCCCCATCTGAACAAGCCCCTTTCCCTTCCAATATATTCTTGATATTAAAATTCCTTCTAAAACTAAATTTCAAATTATTCTTAAAAACCTCAGTTCTGATGGCCATGTGTTTGAACATATCCCAAATTTCATTCATGCTTCTCCTAAACCATCCTGTACCGTAAAAGTAAGTAGTAGTTAGGTAAGGTGTATATTTAATTTCCTCAACTATCTGGGTATTACTGCTGACAATAGTACTTTCGAACCCTATTGTTTCTGTATTTAAAAGTGGGGCATATTTTCTTGTATTTCTTCCCAACAATACGTACTCCTTCACTGTTAAAACAAGTTCCTTAGGATAACCTCTTTCCATAAATAAACCTTCAAGAAAGGTGATTTCCTTAGTAAATTCAACATTGTCCGAAATCATTCTGGCCATCCTAATCATCTGACCCTTAACTATATTTTTCTTCAATTGTTTAGGATGGTCACTATTATAATGCAAATATGCATTCGAAAAATGTTCCTTCCTATAAATATGAGATTTATAACATTTATTGTTCTTATCCTTGATTAATCTAATGTCCAGAAAATGTGTTTCGTCCATATCAATGTTGTGTGTAAACTTTAAAAATGACGTAGTATTGTTAATGTATTCAACAAATACCTCTATATCCTGTCTTGTACCTTTCCAAATAATAAAAATGTCATCCAAAAACCTGTAATATTCGACAATATGCTGTTTATACTCAGTGTTGAAGATAAAATGCCTTTCCCAGTACAACATGATGGTATTTGCAAAAATTGGGGCACAGGCGGACCCCATGGCCACCCCTTCCTTCTGGTGATAATAATCACCCTCAAAGTATATAAAATTGTATTTTAAAACTAGTTCCATATACAATAATACATTTCTAAAATCCAAGGCTGAGAGCCAGTCCATTTCTAGTAATATCTCTTCAAACCACTCCATTCCAATGCCTTGAGGGATAACAGAGAATAGTTCTTTGACATCAATGGTGATGAAAAACACCCTTTCCATGTATACACTTTTACCTATTTTACTTAGAAAATCCCATGAATCCTTAAGAATATGCTTCCATTTGGAATATATGGGCTTTGTCATTGCATCCACAAATATTGCCATGGGTTGGGTTTTGGATCCATGGGAAGCAACTATGGGTCTGAGTGGGGGATCAATCGTGGATTTGTGTACCTTGGGTATTCCGAATATACACTACAAGGATACCCTTCATTGTGCCGGAGAATTTTTTTTTTTCTTTTTTTTCTATTTTTTTTCTATTTTTTTTCTATTTTTTTTCTTTTTTTTCTATTGAAGATGCTTACCTTATAAACATTTCACCTGATTCCCCACACTCCTTTCCTGTAGTCCTAGGTCTGAGAATACCAACTAGGAGGAATAACATCTTAGACCTTGTCCTTAGTAATATAGGGGCATATTGCATCATCCTTTGAATATCCTTGTCACTTAAAGCCATATCCTTCAAAATAAAACTAAATCCAAGGACTACTTCTGCCACTAGTATCTTTAAACATTTCTCAAGACAAGCTATCTACTCCTAAGTGATACATTGGCAAACTTCATATCCCCACCAAACCTAGTTAACTCTACTGAATATGTGAAAACATACACTACTAAACTATACAAAGAATGTAAACAGTGGCATAGATGCAGCTGTACCTGGAAGAAATAAGTGAGGAGCACTCTTAATGTAGAAAACTATTTTGCTCACTTTTCTGATTTTGGCTAAAGAATATCTGAGTTGCACATTTTGATGTCTCTCCAACCCTTTCTCATTTCATTTTCCAGAAGAAGAAGGTAACTCTAAGAAGAAAAAAACTATGCCCAAACTAGTTTCTTGATTTATATTAATTCAATTTATCTAATTCCCTGTGTTCTTTCCTGAATCCAGAAACACAGAGAAAAGATTCTTCATACTTTAGATGTCCACAGGTAACTCAGAAAATATTTGGTTACAACTAAGAGCTTCAGAGATTCTAATAAAATGGCTTCAAGTTTCTAAACTGGCAATCTCAAACTGTTTGTCCACTTCTATTCATTTTTATTATTCCCATCATGAAAGGACCCCCCCCCCCATAGAGAGTCAAGACTGATTCCACTAGAGCTGTGGCTACTTCTGGGGTCTTTTGGAAAAGGGAGGACTCTAGTGCTGTTCTAGAGGCAGTAACTTGATCACCTGTACACACTTATCCTAAACATTACAAGAGTGCCTCTTTTCCAGTGCCAGAGCTTCCTTTGGTAGATCTATTCTTCATGGTTTCCTGGACTCTGGTTCTATTTTCTCCAACCTTGCTATTTAGGCTTTGGCAATAATCCCATATAGCTAGAAGCTTCTGTTGAGTATAGTACAGCTGTGCAAGTTAAACTTACTATAACAGAAGATGTTCTAATTAAATTATAAACACCCTCCCTCCAACATCATTTATGTTTTTACTCATTCTTTTGCCATTACATACACTTACTATTCCTTTTATTCCTTTGGCTGGGGTGGGGTTCTCTTAGCTCCTTTTTATGCCAAGACATGGATATATTTATACTGTCAACCTTAAATGGGGAAAGAAGGCTATGAACTGTTGCACCAGTATGTTCCTGTTTATGCTAGCACTCTCTTGCTCAAACAGATGTATGGTTGTGAAGAAAATTTTAACATATAACTTTTATATTGGGCTGGGCATCTGATCCTTGGCAGGATACATCCCATATAGCTAGAAGCTATTGCAATAGTGATCTATTCAAACTTCTACTTTTATTTTAATTTATTTTCAAAAATATACTTTCGCCTGTAAAATGTAGTTTCATTTTTTTTTTTATTTCAAGAAGTATTTGAATAGCTCTTTTTACACCTTTACTCCTTTTCTTGGGTATACATGTTGAACTCAATCTTTTTTGTATGGATTTAATACAGACCATAGGGCACTTTTTTGTCCTTTTCTGGAATGTCTCTTTCTCATCTACGTTCCTACAAAGGTGGTTCAAGAGTCTCTTGAATTGTAAATGGCTCTCCAGGTGAGCTTCTACCCAGTCTTATATTGTCTTCATTTAGGGTGAAAAAGGGGAAAAGTGAAAGAAAAAAGTAACCAAGATAGTGTTGCTGAGTGTGAATTTATTTAAATTTTGGGATACGTAAAACAAAGACAAAGAAACTGCAAAAAACGGGGATCTAACTCAATGAATCAGATAACTGCCAAGATGAAAAATGTGACTTCCTTCTTCTTATGAAAGAGTCTGGTTACTCTTTAAAAACAGTGTTGGCACAGAGTTCAAGTTAATGAAAATGCTCCTCAAATACAAGGTTATAAATAAATAATACAATAGTATTTTGGAACTAATTAACTTTCAACGTAGCAGTAATAAATGTCATTAATGCATATCAATCTTGTCATCCAACTCACTTACTGTGAAACCACAGATTAAAATAAGAATATAAGAAAAATCATCAATGAAATAGCCAAAATAATGTTCCTGGTTGCTTTTAAAAACATCATTAGCTACCTTAACACCTGTACCAATTTTATTAACTGTGACAGATTTTCAGTATTTATCAGATAATGCCTTGAAAACATCTTCACTTTCAGTTTGTACTGCATCATGTGTTAAGCACTGAAAAGTGCAACCATTCTTTCCATGAAAACATTTTTTCTTTCAACTTTAAAAGTCCTCCAACTACTTCTTATTATACTGTTTATTCTGTCTTGAACATAATATTTTACATAATTACTTAAAATTTTATTTATTCATATTATAGATTTATTCTTTCACCTGTCCTTTAAAACATGTTCATTTTAGCCAATTTCCCTCATCAGAAGCCACTCTTTCTATCAGTGGTCTAAGTAACCCTTTTCTGAATGCTGTCCATATTACTGATCCCTGGAATAGGTGTAAACACTGAGAAAACAAGTATTATCCACTTTTTCTAATTGATAGTTTACAACAAGTATAGCCTTTCATTACAATTTCTACTGCCCCACTTTTTAAATTCATGAAACCTACATGAATCACCATGCAATTACCATTGTATATTTTACTGCTACCCTTAACAGACATTGCCCAGAATTATTTACTTTTTTGCCTAAAAATAACTTAAACATGTTTAGGCTCTTATTAATGGTCTGTCTCTCCCACCTGTTCCTCCTGTAAATGATATATAATTTACTGGATTGTCTTAGTTTAGGTAGTTGTTGATTCTGTTGCAAATAACTTAAGGCCAGATTCATAAAGGTTACCACAAATTGTACACCGTGTGTACACTTAGTGTAACCTTTCTTAGTGAACAGGCAGCACAAGCATTGTAGTAGCACTGTTCCTGAATTCAGAAAGTGTACACTTTGTGGTGAATCCAGCCTTTAGTGTCCAAGATGAATACATGCATGCATACAAGTATTTCAGGCATGGGCAATAATAACTTTCCAGCCTGCCAATATAGCAAAACAATCATTCCTACAATAAGTGGCCACATTATTATTAAAATACCTAAACTAGTGTTTGCTTTAATATAATTTGGTAATCTACTCAATGCATTAGCTACTTTCTCAGAGAGCCAATTAGTACAGTTCTCATTCCTATATAATCTTCTACCTCAGTTGTCTGATAATTGTCTACTACTTTTTGATAGCCCCAGACATTCCCAGAGGTAATTGTCTCTAATTACCCTATATAATTGAATAAGGTTTCCTCTTAAATATCTATATGAGACACTGTACAAGTTCAGATATTTTAGTCTTTCATGATTCCTTAAATTTTCACATCTATGGATGCCCTTGGTATCTTCTGCTGTACTATTTCCAATTTACTCATGTTTGTTTCCTTATAAGGTTTCATATTATTATTATTATTATTATTATTATTATTATTATTATTATTATTTTTATTATTATATACCCTAGTTTGGGTCTAGTGCAACTTATAAACAATGATTTCATAATTTCTGATTTCCTAGATTTTATGAATTTTTTTATACAATCTATAGTTCTATAAAAATCATTAACCAGTTGGTTGATATGATTAGAACTCAAAGTCAAAGCTGGATTTACCTATATACCCAAGTCCTGAAATATAAGAAGCAGACATCTATTTCTTTTTTATTTTAGCATAAAAATCCCAACATATAATAATTGTATATATATATATATATATATATATATATATATATATATATATATATGGGTCTACTTTAGAACACCGACATGCCAGTTCGCCGACACACAAACCACCGACACCAAATAACCGACAACACACAATACCGACAACGCAAAACACCGAACACCATTACACCGACACACTAAACATAAACAACACATTACACTACATTACATATCCACTAGCCCTAACCCAAACCCTAACCCTAAGGTCCGACACTACCGCACACTTACCCTACCTGCACTCTAACCCTAACTCACTTAACCCACCCCTAACCCTAAGGTCCGACACTACCGCACACTTACCCTACCTGCACCCTAACCCTAACTCACTTAACCCACCCCTAACCCTAAGGTCCAACACTACCGCACACTTACCCTACCTGCACCCTAACCCTAACTCACTTAACCCACCCCTAACCCTAAGGTCCGACACTACCGCACACTTACCCTACCTGCACCCTAACCCTAACTCAATTAACCCACCCCTAACCCTAAGGTCCAACAGTACCAGACACGTACCCTACCTGCACCCTATTCCTAACTTACTTAACCCACCCTAAAACATAAACCCGTCACTAACACACACTTACATTACCCAAACCCTAACTCCGACACTACCGCACACTCACCTTTCACACACCCTAACCCTAAATCCCTCACTATTGCACACTTACCTATCCGCTCCCCAATCCAAAATCCCTCACTATCGCATACTTACCAAGTCGCGCTTACACGTTACCCTTGTCGGTCTTCCAGCTGTCGGGATTTCAGCATGTCGGTCAACTGCATTGTCGGTCCTTTCGTGTTCCTCTTCCGAGTGTCGGCGAACTGACGTTTCGGTAATTTGAAGAGGACCCATATATATATATATATATATATATATATATATATATATATATATATATATATATATATATATATATATATATATATCAAACGATTTAATGTTTTCAGGTCCGATTGCCCCATATTTGTCAATGAACATATTTTCTCCAGGTAGATCCTTAGGGACTCCCAAATTGAATTCACTGAACTATAAATCAGACTAGGTAGGCTTAATTATCAAATAATAGCTTGTTACAGAACACCTTCTTTCTCTCCTGATAACTGTGTAAGAGGTCTGAATGTTCTAAATAATCTCCCTATTAGCAAAATCTCCCTTAATTTGGATTAATTTAACTACCCTTGCTTAAACTGGGACACCTATACCTCCAATGTAGGATATACCCAAACATTCTTAGACTTAATAAAACAGAATTCCCTTGAGCATCTGATAAATAAAACTACTAGAGGGTGCAGCATTCTTGACCTGATTCTTGCAAATATGGCTACCTCTTGCACTTCTACTCTGGTATCTACTTCACCAGTGAAGTCTTATGATAAAACTTGTGAACTTTTCCTTTAAACTCCCAAAAGCTCCTTCAGCAAACCACACTAAATTTAAGGACTACATGCATGCCATCTTTAACCTAGTCTGTATATTAATTAAGGAATTCTATACCCTTTTAGAAATGTGCAGAGACCTAGCAGTCATTACCAGAACCAGGTATCATGGGGAATTCTAAAACAAACCATCCTTGGGGACCACCACCATAAATAAACTAAACAACCAAAGAAAGAAACTCATTAAATTATTTTGCAAATCCAAAAAAAACATCTCAAGGATAATATCAAAAGCATTACAAAAAACTGAAGAACACTATCTGTTCCATGAACTTAGGCTGGCTTCTGAAACCAAAGATAATTGTATATCCTTCTTTTGCTATATTAGAAAATGAATCAGAAAATTAAAACAAAAAACAATTACCCTATATTGCTTAGAACTTATTCATAATAGAGCCTTCTATGTTGACCCAACTGACATTGCTAATATACTTCGGAACAAATTTAGTGTTTACTTTACCCTTGATAATTTTATTAAAAGGCTTGAAATATCTGAATCGAAGTATCTGAATCCCTTACCTCCTCAATTATCCCTAAAGGTTGTTTATGAAAGCACTGACCAAGATCAGAAGTTCTTCTTCCATGGAACCTGATATTATACCTGGTTGTTTATTTGTGAAAAATAAGCCATTGCAGGCACACTCCTCAAACTATTTAACTTATGTTTAGCTTCTGGTTTTGTCCCTGATGAATGACACACAGCAGTGGTAATACCATCCAGCCGACCATGGTATTTACTGACCTGTCAGCCTTACACTCCTCATCTACAAAGCCATGGAATATATTACAACTGACATCATAAAGTGTGATACCAAGAACCTCTTTAGACCTGACCCCCAACAGTTTGTTTTTGTGAAAGGTAAAGCCTGTCTATTTATTCAAGTGAATTTCTTCAAATGGGTTATAGAGGCTTTAGATAGTGGACATGCAGCATATTTTGACTTGACTAAGGCCTTTGACACCATTCTTGATTCTGGAATCATAGAAAAGCTAAACTATTTCAAAATCTGCCCATATTCTGTGAGATAGTTAGTCAACTGGCTGAAATACTGAACCCATATAGTCTTGAGTTTCAGGTACTTCATCACAAAGTATGAAAGTGACTAGTGTTGCCATTCAGGGCTCGTAGCTGGGAACTCTCCTTTTTGATGTTTACTTTTCAGATCTCCAAGCAGGGAGCCAAGACCTCTGGCTAATAAAATATGCAATCACTCTATGATACTCAAAACCCTCCAGAATGAACTTGCCCAAGTAAACTCTTGGTGTACTAAAAATGGGATAAGACTAAATCCTGAAAAGAGAAATATCATTGCTTTTGGAGGACTCTTCCCTTCACTCATCATACTGTCTTGATAATGTGTCTCTACAAAACTAAACTGCACTTAGGGGCCTTGGTAATTGGGTTGAAAACTCACTCTTTTTTGACCATCATGTAACAATGGTTGTCAGGAAAGCCTTATAGTTAGCCCATCTAATTTCCAAAGAAATGTCAAGATCTAAAGGGGTAATGACTCCCTTATACTCAGCATTGATAAGGCAAGAAGTTCATCATTCCTACTGCTGCAGTAGCCTTTAGACTAAATGAGTTGTGTCTTGCTCAGGACACATCAGCTGGCCATCTACCAAAAACTCTGGCTCTCTCCCACACCTTCATTCTGCATGCTAATCAGTCATTGCTGAACAGGGGAAATTAGCAGCCACAGTGAAAAAAAACTTCCATACTTTCTTGCCACCATGTGAAGAAGCAGCTCAGAGGCTTCACAAGAGCAGCAGCCAGCCTTCAGCTTCTTTCTCACAGACAAAACCCTTTTAAGGAACCCTTCCACACAGATAGTTGGCTTTTTTATATTTATATTAAAAAAAGAAAAGAAAGAAAACTTTACTAGCTTTTTAGTGGGACTGCCCCTTTAAGAAAGCTGTTATATTTCTATTATCAGAAATCTCCTGTTGAAGACGTCTTTTCTTAACTTAGGCTAATTTGAGGGCTATTTTTGTGTTAAAATATACTGCAAGATTAAACTTCTTGTAGTTTATGTAAAAGGTTATTGTTGGGAAATGTTTGGGCAGGAGCTACTACGGGTTTTGCAGTGCTTGTGTTCAATATGTAACAACTTACCTGCCATTTTTTCTGTCAGAGTGATTTCTCTCTGAAGGGATTTCTGGCAGGAATTTACTATGCTGCTTATGCATTACAGTGTTTAGGGGACTCTGTATGTCTGTGAAAGTGCAAGTGTGCTATTTGTGGCCAGTATTTCACAACTTATTTTTCAATCAGCTTGTTCCAGTATATCTTACCACATATGAAGAATCCTCCTTTGTCAGAGGATGCATAATTACCCTGCTCTTGCTGGTCTGACTTCTGTATTTCCTAGAAAGAAAAAACATAACCAAAAGGCCCTTGCCAACTCTTGAGGGCTCAGTCTTCACCTCAGCTGAAGCTGGGTGACTCTGCAGTGGCCATCAGTCTTTCCTCAGACCACTCACTTAACTCTCTGGCTTGTTCTGATGTAGTCCTTTTAGCCAGCATGAACTGATAGTCAACCATGCCCTCTTCAGCTGTTCTAGTGTCCAAACCAGACATGGGGAAACCATCTTTCTTGGGCACTAAGACACACTGAAAGATGTTGCTCAATGTGGCCAAGGGAAAGAGACATCTTGATGGGGTAGAAGTACCTTCTGAGTCAGTCATCAGGAACACCTGTAAAGAAAAAAACAAAAGGTTAAACTTTGTTCATCAGGACAAGACATGGAGTCTAGTAGAAAATATGGTTTGCTTACCTTGTCCAAGAAATTGTCACAGGTAATCAATGGTGGTATTCTGAATACAGAACCTGTAAAGCAGATCAGCAGAAACATTCCTTAGGAAGTCATGTCAGATGATTCTGATATAGACAGGGCTTCTTCTCCTGCAGATTCTCAAGCACAAATATTAGAGTCAGAGGAAATGTGGTCCTCACAACCTCCTTTAGAGGAATTTTTCTTTTCTCAAACTATAATCAGGATGAATAAAGTAGTTTTATGGGAACAAATGGATATTCTCCCTGAACTGAGAAGATATTATGATACAGTACCAGTGGGTATTCCTCATTCTCTGACTATTCCTCCACAGTGCCAGCCTTGAATAATGCATTTGATGCTGGTTGTAGGAACCTTAATTCATGACCTTTAGTCCCACAAAAAGCAGATAGGCTTTATAAAGTTTCTCAAACTAACAAGCATTTATTTTTTCACCTTAGGTTTGACCCTGCAGCCACTTCCACAACCTTGCCAGCAGGGACTAGGGACTTGGTGTCCTCCAGCCCTTCTCCTGTGGACAAGGAGAAGATATTGGCAGATCTGGTAAGATAATTTCTTTCTTCTTCCACGTTGTTGTATAGAATTTTTAATGATCAGATGCATATGCAGAAGTTTATCCTTCTTTTGTACTCACAGTTTGAGAGAATTGGCTACACCACTTCCTCCTGAAGATGGTGCCTATCAGAATTCTATTGTTTCTAACATTTCTCAAGTGTCTTAATATGCCTTAAGGAGTGTGTATGATTATGCAGACATGGTTTCTAGGGGGACGGCTTCTTCTACAGTTTTGAGGCGGTATGCCTCAGTGCATAATCAAAAGTTTTCTGATGAGGTAAAATCTGAAATTTTGAATTCAGGCTGGGTCCTCAATCAATTTGATGAGAGAAGGAAATTAATTCAGGGAGTTTCCAAGATTTTGTTATCCCCGGTCCCCTTACAAATCTCCCAAAATTCTCTTTCAGTTCTAACAAAACAATCCCTGCCTTCTCAAGCCAAACAAGGAAATAAAAGAGATGACAGGAGGAAAACAATAAAAAACAAAGATCCTTTCCAAAAAAAGGGACACTCTACAACTTCCGAATGGCTATAACAACATTCTTTCACCCCCCCCTCCTCTCTTACCCCATTTTTCAAAATCCTCCCTGCAACTGGCTTTCTACAGTCCCTTTGGCAAAATATATTTGCAGATTTTGAGTGTTAAATGTGGTTCAGGAGGGGTACAGATGGCAGTGAATACAAATGCATCTTTTCAGTGGAGTTCATCACCTTCCAAACCAAACACAATTTTTTTCCTCAGGTTCTTCAGTAGTTATTTACCCTAGTAGTAACAGAACTGGTGCCACTTAAATCAAAAAGACAAAGGCTTCTATTCCAGAATGTTTCTAGTACCAAAAATTGAGTCCTCTTGAAGACCATTTATAGCTCTTTCCTTCCTAAACCTGTATGTGAAAGTTCCAAAATTCAAGATGTTGACCCATTCAGAGTCTGTTACCTCTCATTGCTTGGGAAGCTTTATGGGAAAATTAGATCTAAAAGATACATACCATCCTCTTCTTGTAGCCAAATACTTCAAGACATTTCTCAGATTTTTTTTGTCTGGATCACATTATCAGTTCTCTGCATTACCGTCTAGGTTATCTCCTGCTCCAGATGTGTTTACAAAATGTCAAGTTCTAGTCATAGCTCATTGCAGACTGAATGGCATTCACATATTAACCTATATAGATGATTTACCCATCTTTGCGGAGTCCTTTCCCAGATGGCAAGAGTCATTACAATGGATTTATTTTCTTCTGACCAACATGTGATTCTAGATCAATATTTAAAAGTCATCCTTGACCCTGTGACACAAGATCATCTTTCTAGGATGTCTGAGGCAGCCAGCATCAAAAGGCTTTTTTGACACAGGAAAATATGGATTTTTATCTGAAAATTTTCATGACCTTCTCAAATCAGTCTCAGACTTCAGACAGAGCATATCTCTGGATCCTGGGTTTCATGGCATCTGTAATCATTGTGATTCCTCTTGCCAGGTTACACATGAGAAAGATTCAGTGGTTTCTAAAAAACACATGGACCCAACATTTGCATCCTCTGTAATTTCAAATTCTAATCTTAGGCTTTGAAAAAAAAATAGAACTGCACTGGTGGAAACTACAAATACCAGCAAATCCACGTCTCCCCTTTTCTCCTCTACATCCAAGCCTGTCTGTAACTACGGACATCTCAGATTTCATTTGGGGGCAGTTTCATTGAGGTAAAGTCCAAGGCCTGTGGGATTCCTCATACATACCAAAGTACATAAATGTCAAAGAGATGCTGGGAGTGATTTATGCCCTAAAATGTATTTATTATCTATGGTCCCCAGGACCTCTTCATGTGATTACAGACAACACCACAATGATGTGGTACACCAGAAAGCAAGGGAGTAGCAGGCCTTACCTTTTGTGCAGACTGGCTATGATGACTTCTGAGGTAGCTCTTCAGCACTCCTTAATCCTCCAAGCATCTTACATTCTGTCAGAAGTAAACATAGTGGCAGAGAAACTGAGCAGGAGCGGGACAGACCCTAATGAATGTAAATTGAACAATGTGGTCTTCCAGGAACCGATTCTTTTGTAGGGAACCCCTCAAGTAGATCAGTCTGATTCCTTTCAAAACAGACAACTAAACAACTTCTGCTCCATGATTATTTGCAAGCCACTCATCTTTTTATTCAGATATTTCTGGTGTATTCCATGCAGCCACCATGGACCATGGGCTAGCCATGTTCACTGTCACTATTGGGGTCATCTATGTGAGCAAAAGAGAGATAGTTTTGTTGTTCTTGGGAGAAGAGGCAGGGAACTGCTTAGCCAGAATGTTGTGCCCATCCTCAGAGAAGGTATTGCTGGCAATACTGGATCTGTGTGTGCTCATTTCCTGTCAAAAACAGAAAACTAAACATGTGTATTCCCTTTATCATGTTACTCTGAACAGGAAAAAAATTATTGGCTTGGCTCAGGTTCATGTGCAGGCTTCTGACCCTTCTTGTGATTTAGATTCTGGTAAAAGAAAAAGAGATTCCTCTCTCCCTGAAGAGGTTCACGAATTAGAATCTGTGAAGTATTTTCTTTCTCTGAGACTATTTCCAGGATAAACCAGTGCTTTCAGGGGTAGACTACTGAAATCTACCAGTCATTAAGAAAATATTATGATCTGTTACAAATGGAATTTCCAGAACCATCAACTATCCCTCCAGTGCTGTCAGCCTTTTAGGATGTTTTGTCAAAGCCTGTGGTTTCCCCTGACAGTCAACCTTCTACTCCTAAGAAAGCAGACAGATTGTATGAAGTTCCTCAGTCTATCAAGTTTTTATACAACAATCCCAGACATGAACCAATAGCTATGGCTTTTGTTACTCAAGCTGCTACTAAACATTTTTTAATTCTAATTCTTTCTCTTTCTGATAAGGATGGAAACATTTTTCATAAGTTTGGAGAAAAAGTGAATGCATATGCAACTTCTGATTTTTTGAATTTTAACCTGTCAGGTCATATGTTGATGTTTTTCCTCACTAATAGTGGAGATATGAGGACTGTTTTGACAGCTGTTTTCTCTTGTGAAGAGTTTAATTTATTTCATTTCCCAAGTTACTGCTCATTAGTGACTGTCAATGTGGAGCTTTTCTCCCCGGGCCTCCGCTGAAAATGGACATGTATCCAGACGGATAATCCCGGTCAACAAATGTAAAATAAAATAAATAAAATAAATTATTTAAAATGTGTATATGCCTCTGTAGATACTACTTCCAGGGTTGCTGCCACTGGTACTGCATTCTCAGAACCTTCAAGATGTTAAAAAAGAAATTTTGAATTCTGTAATCAAAAAAACTCCAAAAACTGTCCTGGCCATTTGAAAACACAAAGTTAGAGAACACACTTTCAATTAAATAACAAATAACTTTTAACATAAGTTAAATGCTTTCATCTCAACAAAGTCTTCTTCAGAACAGTACAACAGCCACTTTCAAACTAATTTATATCCTGAGTCCAAAGTTCATTAGTAGGTCGCATGTTTACTTTTTTTGACATCATTTCCTTAAGTGTGTATTTGCCTAACACTGTTCATTCAAAACTCTTAAATTATGAAAAACATCTTGAAAAAATACATAAAACAGTATTGCTTTGGTTCAAAATTTTGAATTCCTCCTTTGATAGAAATTTAGTTTTTGGATGTTTTGCTGCAGTCATTTTTAAAAGGTGTGATGACAGAAGAAAGCTGATTCAGGGAATCTCTCAGATTTTTCAGCCCCCACACACATACACACTTCTTTATGTTTTCCAGGGGATTCTCTGCTCCCTCATCTAGCTTTAGAAAAAAACAAAATAAAGTCTCACCAGAATGCTGGTAAGTAGATATTTCAAAAGCAATGACAGGGAAGTTCCAAAAAGAAAGCAGGAACCCTTTCCAGAACAAAAGATAGTCAAATAAGTCAGAATTACTGTATGAGGGGCCTTGTACCCCCTGCCTATTCTGGCAGTCCCTTAATCCTTCCAGGAAGTCTGAATCTCCATTTCTCTTCTTGCCAACAAATTGTTTCAGACAAACGGCTACTGAATGTGATCCATCTGGGGTGCATATGGGAGTGGAAGGAACTTCCTCATTTTTGAGGGATTCCTCCTCATTCTTCAGGCCAGACTCTTCTCTTTCCTCTTGTTTTACATAATATGCTATCTCAGAGGGTAGGCAAATCTGCCCTCCACTTATATAATTATTTTATGCAAGAATGTTTTAGTACCACAGAAAGAAAATTAGTGAGGACCAATCCAGGATATTTCTTTCCTGAACCAGTTTGTGATAGTGTCCAAGTTCAAATGTTTTTACTTTGCAGCCTGTTACCCCTCCTTTCTGATTTGAGTTTTCTAGTAGCCTTAGATTTAAAAGATACATATTATCACATTCCTGATTATCCAGATTTCAGGTGTTTCTTATGTTTTGTGTGTCTGGACCACATTATCAGTGCTCCGCCTTACTCTTTGGACTAGCCACTGCTCCATGAGTGTTCACAGAGTGTCTAGCCCCTTTAATAGGCCATTGCAGGCTGTAGGGCACCACATTTTTACTTATTTAGATGACTTCTAGAGTGTTTGTCTCTCGTGAGTAAGAGACCTTCTGTATAGGGTGGGATTTCAAAGATAATATTCAAAAGACTTTTCTGACTTCATCTCATAGGGTTGTGTTTCTGGGGTGCCTGCTAGATACGTAAATACAAATAATGTTTCTACCATAGGAAAAAATAGATCTGTATTTATATCTGTTCCAGTGGTTTTCGACTCAAACTTCTATCTCAGGATTCTAGGTATCATGGCACCCATGATTCTCATGATTCCCCCTGCAAGACTCCATATGAGAAAGATACAATAATATCTAAAATATCCTTGGTACCAGCATCAAAAACAATTGTCTTTTCAGATTCCAGCTATAGGATTTGTTAAAAGGGAAATCAGGTGGTGGAGACATCAAAATTCTTGAAAACAGTTCACCCATTCTTCCCTCCTACTTTCAAGCCTAGATAACTGATGTACCATAACTGACTTTTGCTTGGTGTTGGGGAATAGACTATCCAAGTGTGAGTTTCTAGTAAGTGTTTTGTGCAAGAAAACATTTACACAGTGTAGGCCTCAAAGTGCTACTGTTTATTTCTTTATATCTATACCTATATATATATATATATATATATATATATATATATATATATATATATATATATATATTTTCAGAAAGTCGACTTTCATATGGCCGAGACCATATGATCGACTTTCGAAAAGCTGACCATGGGGAACTGCTATCTCCGTACAGTGTGGAATGGGAAAATTTCCTCTTCCGCACTGTAGTGCAATCTCAGAGTTGATATATTTAAGTTACGGGGCATGGGAAGGTAAGTGTTTGGTGTGTGCTTATTTTACATGGTTGGCTTTTCGAAAGTCGATCATCTGGTCTCGGCCATATGAAAGTCGACTTTCTGAAGAGTCGACCATGTAAAGTAGACCCATATATGTATGTATGTATATATATATATATATATATATATATATATATATATATATATATATATATATATTTATTTATTTATGGGTCTACTTTAGTTGACCGAAACGCCAGTTCGCCGACATGCAAAACACCGAGACCAAACAACCAAAAACACACAATACCGACAACTCACAAAACCGAACACCATTACACCAACACACAAAATGTAAACTACACATTACACACAATTACATATCCACTAACCTTAACTCAAACCCTAACCCTAAGGTCCGACACTACCGCACACTTACCCTACCCGCACCCTAACCCTAACTCACTTAACCCACCCCTAAACCTAAAGTCCGTCACTATCGCACACTTACCCTACCTGCACCCTAACCCTAACTCACTTAACCCACCCTAAAACATAAAGCCCGTCACTATTGCACACTCACCCTAGCCGCACCTTAACCCTAACTCACTTAACCCACCCCTAAACTACAGTCTGTGACTATCACAGACTTACCTTACCCGAACCCTAAGTCCGACACTACCGCACACTCACCTTTCCCACACCCTAATCCTAAATCCCTCACTATCACACACTTACCTGTCCGCTCCCTAACCCTAAATCCCTCACTATCGCACACTTACTGAGTCGCGCTCACACATTGCCGATGTCGGTCTTTCAGCTGTCGGGATTTCACCTTGTCGATCACCTTCGTTTTCGGTCGTTTGGTCTCGGTCTTCTGTGTGTCGGTGAACTGGCATTTCGGTCAACTAAAGTAGACCCATATTTATTTATATATATATATATATATATATATATATATATATATATATATATGTGTGTGTGTGTGTGTGTGTGTGTATATTCAACAATGCTAGGGCAAACGGGGCTTGTACTTCTAAATTGCCACAATTGTGAGCTACTGCTGTTAAATTCACGTGTGTTTTATGCAACAAACATTTTTATTTTATATTATACAGTAGTACAAAATATCAAAATTAGCACACGTGTAGAGATGTCCAAAACCAAAGCAAACTTTTAATAAAGTCAGTCAAAGCTATACATAAAATAGATGAGCGCTTTCACAACAAAGTTGCTTCTTCAGATCTAAACATAACAGTCACATATCCAATTTAAATAATGCAATCAATTAATCAATACTTCAGTTTCCTTAGCTTAAGGGCCAATTTTAAAAGGGACATTACCATTCAATCCACTGTTCTTATTAAACATAACAGTCACATATCCAATTTAAATAATGCAATCAATTAATCAATACTTCAGTTTCCTTAGCTTAAGGGCCAATTTTAAAAGGGACATTACCATTCAATCCACTGCTCTTATTGCATTTGATGCTGGCTGTAGGAACCTTAATTCATGACCTTTAGTCCCACAAAAAGCAGATAGGCTTTATAAAGTTTCTCAAACTAACAAGCATTTATTTTTTTCACCTTAGGTTTGACCCTGCAGCCACTTCCACAACTTTGCCAGCAGGGACTAGGGACTTGGTGTCCTCCAGCCCTTCTCCTGTGGACAAGGAGATGATATTGGCAGATCTGGTAAGATAATTTCTTTCTTCTTCCAAGTTGTTGTATAGAATTTTTAATGATCAGATGCAAATGCAGAAGTTTATCCTTCTTTTGTACTCACAGTTTGAGAGAATTGGCTACACCACTTCCTCCTGAAGATGGTGCCTATCAGAATTCTATTGTTTCTAACATTTCTCAAGTGTCTTAATATGCCTTAAGGAGTGTGTATGATTATGCAGACATGGTTTCTAGGGGGACGGCTTCTTCTACAGTTTTGAGGAGGTATGCCTCAGTGCATAATCAAAAGTTTTCTGATGAGGTACAATCTTATTTTAAAGCTAAGAGTGTTGTTTTTTAATGGACTGTCTGACCACTTAACTTTGTTTTGTGACTGTCTCCAGACTGTAAAGTACTTTTAAAAGGAATACTTATTTTTTTCTCTTAGTTTAAAAGTAGTGTTAACTAACTGAAAATGTGTTTTCTGTGAAGAAACTGTGTCATTGTTCATTTTGGTGTGAATGACCTGAGACGTACCTCCCTGGACTACATGAAAAGAGACATGGTGGAGCTCTTATTAGCAGCCAGAGTAACAATCCATTTTAGCTCTAAGTATTCAGTTTGAGTTTTAGCATCCCCACCTCTAACAGTATATCGATACTTCTCTAAACATTAAAAATTTTAAAGTATGCAAAACACCTTCTTTCATGGTATATTTTGCTAATGCATTTTTAGGGTTGCCCTTGTTAATAGCATATATATATGCTCTCTTATGTGATCCCTAAGGCACCTATTTGTTTTGCCAACATAGTGTAAGCTACAAAGGTCACATGCAGCCAAATAGACCAGTTCCTTAGTGTTACAATCTGCATAAGCATCAAAAACATAGATCCAGCCATTCAAAGGATTGACAAAGTTGTTATCACATCTAATGTACCACAGGGCTTAGTCACCTGATTATATGCTAAAAATGCTGTCAGGAATGCTAAACAAATGAGGGATACTAGGAGTTATAGTGGTGACAAAACCCCAGTAGTGACTGCTAAGGACCAGAGGCTAAAAGAAGGGCTGTTGGAGATAAAAGATTCCAAATATGGATAACAAAGTTCAAGGAAAACAAATTGTCTAAACCGTACCCCTGTGGTATCCTGGACATTGGTGACTCGATGATTAAGAGAACCATAAGATCTCTTTTAGGTATAAGTAAAGACAATGTAATGGTATATTGCCTTAGTGGTTCTGAACTCTCCGTTGTACATACTGCACTAAAGAGAATATTATGTAGTAGGTGGTAATTTAACTCCATCATTTTGCATGTGGGAGTTAATAATGTTACTCTTTTATATTATATATTCCAGTTGATTGAAGGCATTTATTCCTTATGTAACATGCAAAAGGTTGAACTTTGTTTTGTTAAGTGAAATGTTGCCTTCTTTAAGTTTTAGTAATTACCTTTTCTCAAAAGCAATTGTGTTTAACTAGATCTGACAAAGACCTGGGATGATTTTCAGGTCAAAGATCACTTTGATAAGGGCAGGTATCGTCTAGCTTATATAAGAGGCAAAATGTTAGCTAAGAAATTTCAGGATATGGTTAGGCATTTTTTTTAGATTTCAGTTTTCATATTTTGGTAGATGCAGGCAAAATTATAGAATCAGAAATAACATCAATGTTTATTGTGCTAATCCTTATAATTTAAGTAATGAGATTATGAAACATTCAAACTTTTCATGGCAGTTTAATTATTCCGTAATAGTTACCACTGAAGCCTGGCAGCATGAAGGAATCTGGAATCCTGGATTTCAGAAATTTAACTATTTAAGAACTGAGATCTCTGGTACTGGAGTGGTTCCTTTTATCTATGTTTCCTTTCCAGGTAGACTATTATAGAAAGACCAAAAGATGGAAATTCTAAAGTGTTTATTGATCACTGCTGCAGTAGCATTCACTACATGGGTTAGATCCCACCAAGGATATAATGGCCAGCAAGCTTCCAAAACTTTAGAGCACCTACCACACTCCCAAGCTGTTAAGTAGCTCAAGCTGAGCTGATCAAAAGTCAAGTCTGGGCACAAACCCATTCAGAGATTTACTACCACCAAAGAGTATGCTTTCGAGGACTGACAGCTGGGGTATTCCATTTGGAGTAAAAACTTCCATTCTCTTAATCTTCTTCATATTTTATTACTGTCCTCTTCAAGAATATTATTTTAAAGCTAAGAGTGTTGTTTTTTAATGGACTGTCTGACCACTTAACTTTGTTTTGTGACTGTCTCCAGACTGTAAAGTACTTTTAAAAGGAATACTTATTTTTTTCTCTTAGTTTAAAAGTAGTGTTAACTAACTGAAAATGTGTTTTTTGTGAAGAAACTGTGTCATTGTTCATGTTGGTGTGAATAACCTGAGACATACCTCCCTGGACTACATGAAAAGAGACATGGTGGAGCTTTCTGATCTTGTAGCCCAGGCAGGTATGACCCTAGCCCTGAGTAGCATCCTGCCATCACCCAGAATGATACCACAGTACAAGGACAAAATGATTGACTTCAACAATTGGCTAAGCTTCTGGTGTCATTCTAAGGGGCTCCAGTATCTGTCTGCCTGGGATGACATGATCGACAAAGCACGATGCTTTGCCAGAGATGGCCTGCACCTGTTGCCCTTGGGATTCTGAATACTGACCAAGGCTCTTGCCACTCCTGTAGTGCCTTTTTTAGGCAAGATTCAAATGACAAATTCACCACCGTAACAGGTACAAGCAAGCAAAATCTGAGGGTAATGCTACTTAATGCTAGAAGTCTAAACCTCAAAATGCACTCACTCGAGGCACTCCTTAAAATGGAGAACATCGACATCTGTGCAGTGACAGAGACCTGGTTCAAGGCTCCAGAGAGCACCCCTGCATTACCAGGCTATAATTCATACCACACCTTTTGGCCACCTAACCTGGACCAAAGCACTAAAGGCGGAGGTGTGTCCATATTCATTAAGGATATCCACACCTCCAGGCTAGTTGCTTAGCATAATGCATCTGAGATTATCCAAGTGCAACTAACTCTGGGCAAGACTGCAATGCAAATTTTAGCTTGCTACAGATCCCCCACCATGCCCGAGGATTCCCACTCCTCATTTTTTGATACACTGGAAAATATTAGGGTACAACCTAACAACCTATTAATGAGCGATTTCAACTACCCCACCATTAACTGGGAAAACTACTCATGTACCAACTCTTGTGTGCAACGTTTTCTGGAATTCATAAATTTCAATGCCTTGGATCAACTTATCCACACCCCCACCAGGGGCAGCAATATCCTAGACTTGGTCATTACCAACATGGGCAACCAGTGTTCCACACCAGAGGTCAAATCCTCGTTGGTCAGATTGGACCACAAGCAAATCACCCTAGACATCCACATCCCACCCCCACCCCCCCATTAGGGGAAACCACCGTAAAAAATGTATCCAAAGCCAACTTCACGCTTAAGACAGAAGTGGCAAACTTCACGACACCCATGCTGATGGACAATAGAGATACAACTGCTGAATTCTATACAATTGTACTTTAGAAGCACTTACACGAGTGCATGGATCGTGCAATCCCGAACAGAACCAAGATGCTATCCTCCAAAAAAAGGAAGCCAATCTGGTGGTCCCCTGCTATTAACAAATTCTACAACAGAAGAAAGAAACTGTTGCAAAAAAGAGTAAAATCCCATGATTGGAGGAACTTCATGGTCAGCCTCAGTAAGAAGCTGAGATCTGTCATAAAATCTTCCAAAGCTAGTTACGAAAACAAAATTGCCACTGATTCTAAAGACAACCACAAAGCATTCTATAGCTATGTCTAGAATCTCAATGGCAACACTCAGATCTGCACTGAGTTACAGCACAATGGCACTAAATATACAGAACCGACTGATATTGCCAACATCCTGGCAGATAGGTTCAGTGCAAACTTTACCTCTTTCTCATCAGGGCCCATCTCTATACCGGAAGAATGCAAAGTACACCATCCAAAGCCAAGAACACAGCATCCATGGGACCTGACAACATCTCAGGCTGCGTTCTACATGAACTACAGAATGAACTGGCACCCCACCTAAGTACCATGTTCAGTCATAGCGTCACCTCAGGCTTTGTGCCCACTGAATGGTGCACAGCAACAGTTATCCCAATCCACAAAGGGGGAGCCACCACGGACCCCGGGAACTACCGCCCCATTAGCCTGATGAGCCTGGTCTGCAAGGCTATGGCGCGTATCATCATGGAACTTATAAACAATGACATTGGTAATCTCCAAACTCTGGACCCTACCTAGTTCAGGTTTGTAAAAGGCAGATCATGTCTCCTAAACCTGATAGACTTCTTTGAAGCGGTCACCAAAGCCATAGATGGGGGTAAGGTGGTACACACATCCTATCTAGATCTTGCCAAGGCTTTCGACACCATCCCCCACTCTGGAATTATAGACAAACTCACTAAACTAGGTATACATCCCTATGTCACAAGATAGGTTGCCAACTGGCTCACTGACAGAACCCACACTGTGAAAGTAGCAGACTCTAAATCCAACTTCAGACCAGTGACAAGTGCAGTACCACAGGGTTCAGTCCTAGGTCCTCTCCTGTTTGGTATCTACTTCTCTGAAGTACAGGCTAGCACAGAAGGTCTTTGGCTAACAAAATTTGCAGATGACTGCAAACTAGGAGCCATAATCAAAACACCTAACAATGTGGACATCTTACAAAAGGGCCTCACTGAGACAGTTGCCTGGTATCAAAGCCATGGCCTCAAGCTCAATGCCAAAAAGTGCATTGTCATCCCTTTTGGTAAAAACTCTGTACCTATGAACTACCACATAGGCGGTAGTCTACTTAACACCGAAAATGTGATAGGAGACCTTGGGACACAGGTGGACAGTAGTCTCTCCTTTGATAATCACATCACCACAGTAGTCAGGAAATCCTTCTATGTGGCACACCTCATCACAAAAGGTTTCTCATCCAGGAAAAAAGAGGTCATTGTTCCCTTCTACTCATCACTCATTAGACCCATTATAGAGTACAACACCCCTTTTGGTATGTACCTCACAAAACATCTACAACAACTGGAAAGGCCAGAGAAACACCTCACAAAGTGGATTACCAGCCTCAAACAGATGCCCTACGCAGACAGTCTCAGAAAACTCCAGCTTTACTCTGTTTCATATCACCTACTCAGAGGCGATGTCTGCCTAACATACAAAGCTATGTCAAACCCAGAGCTGTTGGACATGCTCCACGTAAAGAAATCCCAATCCCACCGAGCTACATGCTCTAGGGACCTAAACCTTGTCACTACAATAAACAGAACATGCTGGAGGGATAGATTCCTGTCCCAGAGACTTCCCATACTCTGGAACAAACTACCTATCTATATCAAACAAAGCTCCTCATTAGCACTCTTCAAGAAAAATCTTGATGATTGGATGGGAGATAGGAAATTCACCCCGAGGATCACTTCTGTGGCTCTGCTTGACAGGGGCACAGGAAAATAATTTTCTTGGGTGGCAAAAGCCAGGGTACCGTTTGGCTAGGCTTATATAGGTCCTAGGGCCAATAGCCTAGTACCTACCTATGAACCTATGAACCTATGGTGGAGCTAGCATAGTGTTTTAAAATGCTTTTTATTGTGTTTTTTTCTGTCAAAAAAGTAACTTTTGTGGACTTGTACTTTTACTGGCATTTGCTATTTGTCTTCTCTGGGAAAGAGGCACCATTTTTGGCTTGACCCTGGAAAAGATTACTGGTCTCACCGCTCGTCCTTCTTCCAATCACAAAAAGAAAAATGTAAGTATACAACCATTGCCATCACACCAGGCTAGCAATATGCCTCAGAAGCATGTTGGTGACTCTGCTGTGACCATTTGTTGTACCTCAGACCATTCATCTTTTACCCCCGGATCTCTCTGGTGTAGCACCTACAATCACTATGGTATGGTGGTTTGCCACGTCCTCTGTGACCGCTGAAGTCCTCTCACTGGGTAGGGTAGAGACACTGTTGTTGGTCCTGGGAAAGGGAACAAGGATGGTTTCCCTGTTATGTTCGAATGCTGTGCTCATCTCTGGGGAAGCAGCTGTTGCCATTAGTAACATGGTTGGCCCCCATGTTTCCTGTCAAAAAGAAACAGAAAACCAAGCACGTATATACTCCTCAAATTTCTTTGGAGATGAGTAGTTTACTGGTCTGGGGGTTTAATTCAGGCGATTGAGTCTTCTTGTAAAGTAGTTTCTGGTGAAAGAAAAAGGGATTCTTGTTTTCCTGATGAGATTCAAGATTCTGAATCTGAACAGGAAGATGCAGGAATGGGTTTAAGGATTTTTTCCTCAGATTTCTGATTCAGACTTAGAGGAGAGCTCTGTTTCTAATTCTTCCTGTAGGGGTTTCTGTTTCTCTGAGACTGTTGTTAGAATGTGCCAGTGTTTTGCAGTGGGAGAACTCTGAGATTTCTCAGTCCCTCAGAAAGTACTATGAGTTGTTAGAGAAGGATTTTCCAGAACCTACATTCATTCCTCCTATTCTATTTGCCTTAGAAGATGTGTGTGTTAATGCCTGCAAGTTTCCTGATAGTCAGCCAGCTACTCTTAAAAGGGCAGATAAGATGTATAAAGTTCCTCAGTATTTTAAATTTTTATACATTATTCCCAAACTTGACCCAGCAGCTATAGCCTTAGTTGATCTCACTGCTGTTAAGAATTTAGTTAACTCCAGTCTTACTCTTTCTGATAACGAAAAATAATGATAAGTATGGGAAAACGTGTATACATCTGCAACTTTGATTTTGAGAATTTTGAATTATTAGACTCATAAAGTTTGTACTGTCCAATTGTGAAAGTATGAGGAATGCTTTATTTGCAGTTTCTTCTTATGAGGAAAAATCTGTTTTAAATAACTTGTTTTCTATTGCACAAGTCACTACTTATTACTAGCAGCATATGAATAACATGAATCACATGGTTTTAATGAGTATATAAGTGGGGTATGGTATTATGTAAATTGTTCTGAGGAGGTTCATATTGTTATTGAATGAAAGCGCTTAACTGTACAATAAAGGAGATTTTTAATAACTTGTTGTATTGTACTGGTTCCCTGCCTTTGGAAGTCAATATTAGTTTTATTAGTTTGTGCTTCATTTTATTGGATTGGTGGTTACAGACAGTACCACAGTTGCGTGGTACATCACCAAGCAAGGGCTAATCAGGCTGTACCACCTTTGCAGATATCCATGTAAGCTTGGGATATAGCTTCACAGCACCATTTCACTCTACAGCGTTCCTACATTCCACCAGAGCAAAATTGTGTGGCAAACAAGCTGTGCAGGACCAGGGCAGACCCTCATGAATGTAAACTAGTTCAGGGACACTTCCAAGATGTAATCTATCAATGGGGAGTTCCTCAAGTAGACCTCTTCGCCTACTTTCTGAATAATCAACTGGCAAAATTCTGTTCCAGGACTCCATGCACAAAGGCCTGGAGGACAGATACATTATCTTTTCTTTGGACAAGAATATTCCTGTCTGCTTTTCCACCCTTTCCACTAATATCCAGGGTACTTCTGAAGGGGGGCAGCCTTCCTGTACCTCCCTATTGGGTGAAAGCCCCCCACACCCCCAGAACCTATATATACCAAGTCCAAGATCACCATACCTTACAGAAAAGAGAATATTCCCAGAAATAGCAACTTAGACTTAATTTATGCCAATCCATTCTTTCAGCCATTCAGTCTTTATATTTCCAACATTTCAGTCAATTACTATATATATATATATATATATATATATATATATATAGATTCATTTCTGACTCTCCAGTTTCCGAAACATCGAATTTCATATGATTGAGACCATATGATCGATGTTTTGGAATCTCAACATTTCGAAATAAATCCAACAGAAAAAAAAACTTTCTCAATGTTTCTGCAGGGGGGCAAGGCCCACTATGCCCCCCTATCCCTGCTACTTAAATATACCAACTCTGAGATCACACTACAGCAAGGAAAAGGGAAATCTCCCATTCTGCGCTGTATGCAGACCTCCATTCAGAATTTCTAACTTCTAAAACTTCGATCATATGGTCTTGACCATATGAAATTCGAAGTTTTAGAATTTCGAGATTCCGAAGGGAACCCATATATATATAGATATATATATATATATATATATATATAGATAGATATATACATATATATATATATATATATATATATATATATATATATATATATATAGATAGATATATACATATATATATATATATATATATATATATATATATATATATATAGATAGATATATATAGATATATATAGATATATATGTAGATAGATATATCTATATAAACATGTATATAGATAGATATAGTTATATAGATATCTGTGTGTGTGTATATATGTGTATATATATATATATATATATATATATATATATATATATATATATATGTATACACTTATATATATATATAATATATATATTTAGATAGATATAAAGAGAGAGAGAGAGAGATGAATATATGGATGGATATATGATAGCAGAAAGGGCTGCTTAAGAATAAGGTGATTTGAAAACTTTGGATCTGAGATGGTCTCTGGCAGGACTCTAGTTGGAGTTACTTGTGCCAGAAGAAAGGTAAAGGGACTGATTACCCTTCAGAGCCAAAGACATTGGGATGTATCTCTTCCTATGTGCAAGTGCAAGGATGACTATGGTTTGCGCTTGCTTATGAAGACGTGCCTTTGTGGTCTTTGTAACTAGTTTTTAGTATCCACTTTTAGAGTGTACTGTTAGCATGACATTCAGCTGAAAAGAAAAAAATGTATGAACTGATTTTTCGAGGACCAGTTTGAATTGTGTAAAACCTCCAAAAAGTTTTATTTGAGAGGAGAAACTAACTGTTTCAGTTTGTATTTCATTTGTACATTATTTATTACTGGCCCTGTACTTTGCCAAACATCTGTGAAAAGGAACATTGTATCTAACTTAATAGAACTGCATGTGAATCTGAAGGAAAGCTGCCTTGGAGTTACATTGTGTTTGCCTATTGCTCTAAATGCATTTTGAGCTGTAAATGAAGCAAATGCCTTTTACTTTTTATTCATCTCATAAATAAACTAGTATTAAATCCACAGTGGTTGACTTCAGTATTAAATCTGCAACTGACGGCTATAGTAAAGAAACAGTTTCTGTACAACCTGTAATTCTGAAAAAGTTGTCTAAATAAATGTTCTGTCTCTACCGTTGTTCTCTGCTCATGCAATATTTAGCTACCCCGAGGTGATATTCCCCACCAGGAATAAGATGACACTGTATCATATTACGGAAGACCCTGTACTGTCCTAAGCATCTTGTAAATTATATGGTTGTACCTAGTATTATAGTGAGAACAACTGTTGACATTAGCTAGAGGTTTTATTCCAAATCTGTTATTGAATTTTCATACCATAAACTATAAACAGAGAGGGAGAATCAGCAAAATAAAACATTAACTACATTAGATGAAATATAACAAATGCACTGTTACATTTTAACTTCAATTCTCATTAGTTTCTGTTTTGTCCAGCACAGATTCTAAATTGGTCCAACATTCAAAATTAGATGTAATATAATCATACCTTAGTTTAATAGCTGTTATTTCAGTTTTGCATAAAGTAGTGGCTACTTAAAAATTGTCACTAAACAATGGAGACATATTATTTTTCCATTTTCTGGTAATAATTTTCCTAGCAACTTCCAGTAGTCCTCAGAACATTAGTAAATGATGTTTTTTTTAACAGGGGTGGGCATAGGTGCATTCATAATAATTGTGGAATTCCAGACTGCAATGCTTTAAAGAAATTAACATCAAATTAATATTTTATAGCTTCTCACATTCACTATATATGTATATATGTATATGTGGGTCTACTTCAAATTAACGAAAGCCCATCTGAATGAATCTCACATTATCGAAACAAATTAGCCAAAACCACATAAGACTGGAAATTTAAAACTACAAATCCCATATAAGTGAAAATAAGTTACTGATGTGTAATCAATCGCAGCAGTTGAAAATAGATATAAACATGCCCTTTTCCTGAAGGTAGTGCAATCTTGGAGTTGGTATATTTAATTTGCAGGGTGTGGGGCTGAGCCCTCCACATAGGGGGTGCAGGGGGGCTTGACTCTGCAAAAACAAAGGAAAGAAAATAATTCCAGTCTTTCCCTTATTAGGATATTACCATGTTACCTGTAAATTACAGAGGCTATTCCCACTTCAGTGCAGACTGTGAGGTAGGTTTCTTATAGGAACAGAAAAGAGTGATGGATTGATCAGAGACATCCATGGAGAACTTTTTTGCGTATATAGGATTTGTAGTTTTAAATTTCCAGTCTTATGTGGTCTTGGCTAATTCGTCTCGATAATGTGAGATTCGTTCATATGGGTTTTCATTAATTTGAAGTACACCCATGTGTGTGTGAGTGTGTGTGTGTGTGTGTGTGTGTGTGTGTGTGTGTGTGTGTGTGTGTGTGTGTGTGTGTGTGAGACTGTAGAATGTGTATGTGTGAGTTTGCTTTTGTTTTCTGTTTGTGCGATCTCAGAGTTAGTATATATAAGTAGGGGGGTGTGGGGGGGGGGCGCAGCCTGCTTATTTGTGATGTAGGTTTGTGGATGTGTGTTGTTTTGTTTATTTTGTGGTGTGTGTGTTGTGGTATATGTGTGGTCCTGTGTTTGCTGTGTTTTCAGTGTTTTTAATTTCGCTGTTTTGGGCTTTGCGGTTTTGGGCTTTCAATGTTGTGTGGATTCAATTTCATGGTCTCGAAAAACAGAAATTTGAGGTTTCAGTCTTTTTCAAAATTATGAAGTGAATATATATATATATATATATATATATATATATATATATATATATATATATATACCGTATTTCCCCAAAAATAAGACCGGGTCTTATACTCTTTCCCCCGCCAAAATATGCATTAGGGCTTATTATCAGGGAATGTCTTATTTACCCCCCCCCCCCCGTACAACAATCTACATTTATTAATTTATTCATGTACAAAAATCAACATTTATTCATGTACACAAATTTACATTTATTTTATTTTTCTGTTAATGGGCAACAATTCAAAGTAACGTGTTAGTTGTGTGAGAATTCTACATAAACAGTGCAATAGACATTTCAACTTCAAAATATCTACACTTTGGCTTTCACAGTGCAATATTTCATGCTTAACAGAAAGTGCAGAAAAATCTCAATACATGTGTATTGGAGTAGTGGAATAAAACTGAAAGCAGATGCAATCCATTCTGTTGCCCTGATAACGGAAAAGTTATTCAAATACAGTCATGTCATCTTCTTCTGGAACATCATAAGTCTCCAACCCCCGAATTCCATCCTGAATTTCTTGCGACTCCATTTCCTGTAGAACCATTGGCCCCAATCTGTCATGCCTAGAAACAGAGCTCTCCTTAAATGAGCACTGCTTGTCCAAGTAGCCTGCTAGTAGTGCATTGGCAACACAGCTGTCAGTGATTTTATCCCATGAATTTTTCACCCAAGTCATGACCTCTGGGAGGCTAGGCTTTGCAAAGCTTCCATGCTGATTTCTCTCCATTCTATTTTCAATGCAGCAATTGAGTTCCATGTGCAAATGGTCCCTGAATGGCTTGTTTATTCCAATGTCAAGAGTCTGGAGATAGGCAGTCATTCCTGCAGGAATCATTATTTTATCTATTCTTCTCTGTGCAAGGAATTTCTTCATGTCTTTAGCGCGTTGAGTGCTGGCTGAATACCAGACTAGCAGACCTCTTTCGCCACCTCGCAAAACAAGTGGTAGCATTACATTGACCCACTTCCTTATAACTGCTTGTGTGCTCCAGGCTTTTTCAGTTTCAAGAATGTAATTGCCCTTACTAATGATTAGTGATGGGGTTTTCTTTCCATCTAGACGAATTGCCAAAATACAGGTAACATGTGCACTCTTGTAATTAGTGGAGGGAATGTAGATTAACGAGGCACCACTCTGATCAATTGTTGTTTGAGATCCTTGGCCCATAAACACTGCAGTTTCATCCATAGCAATCATGTTGGAGAGTTGGTATTTAGAAAAGTTGATGCCATCAACAAAGGACTTGAATGCAAGTGCACGTTTAATAACTTCAGTATCTTCCAGCTTGAACAGTGTTGTTGATCTTCTTAGAGACAGTTTATATCGCTGAAGGAAGCCATCCAGCCAATGTTGTGACTCTTTGAATTAGTCTGGGGATATTTCTAACTGTGGTGCCATTGCAAGGGCAAATGCTTGAATATCAGCCCTGCACACAACCAAAGCCTTTGCTCTGTTGTTAGCAATCCATTCACAGATGATGTCTTCCAGCAAAGGAAATAATGGTTGTGACCTGATCCACACTTGCACTTCTTAGCATTTACCTTGTCGGCCTGTTGACTGAGGTTATCGTATGCTGCACGCCATTTTCGGACCATTTGGAGATCTAACTTCTTCTCTTTGCAAAAAGCTGTCAGATTCTTTCCCTGGAAGTCCTGCATGATTCCTTTCTTGTACTCAATGGAATAGCTCTTTCTTTTTGCACACATCTTGTCTGGGGGGGGGGTTAATTTAAGACTTACGAGACCGGAATGGCAACACAAAATGGCGATGGTTAGGAAGACACAACCACAGCCGTTCGTTATCAAGTGCATGTGCTTTACATGCATTGTCTGTACTTTGACCAATTAAAGTACACCTGCCAGTGTTTATGGGCCAAGGATCTCAACCGTCAAGTGTGAGTGATGATTAGGGTTACAGTAAGAATCGTGGAGGACTCCCAAGGAAAGAATGTTATGACTTTCTGCAAAGAGAAGAAGTTGGGTGTCCGAATGGTCCAAAAATGGTGAGCAGAGTATGATAACCTCAGTCAATGGGTGTCAATAATATTATTTTATAATTCAACACGTCCGTCATGTGTTGTTGACCATCTTACCTGGGGCTTATTTTTGGGGTAGGGTTTATATCATGACCACCCTGGAAAACCATGCTTGGCCTTATTCTCTGGTTAGGTCTTATTTATGAAGAAATATGGTTCATATATATATATATATATATATATATATATATATATATATATATATATATATGTCTATTGTGTTAGATTTTTCATTTCATTTTTACATCTCTACCAACAAGGATTATCAGATTCCTATTATTTTATTATTTCATATGTGGTTATGAAAATTTTGTGGATATATTTGTATGTAAAGGTTTTCTGTTTTATTCTCATTTTGCTCATTGTATCTGGAAGAAGTATAATACATCTATTAATTACTATATTGCCTACTGTTCATAGAATCATAGGCGTGTACTAGGCTAATGGCCCTGGGCCTTTACAAGCCTAGCCATAGGATTACCCTGGCATTGTGCCACCCGACCTTAGTTCCCAGTGCCTCTGTCAAGTAAAGCCACTGGAGTTATCTCCAGTGTGAATATAAATAATCAGCCCTTGCAGGTCTTGAACCCAGGACCCTGTACACCATAGGAACAGCAATTTACCATTAAGTTAATAAAATATAATCAGCAAAAAGTTGAATTTTAGACTGATTTTCCTTCGAAATTCAGAATCCTTCAGTTTTTGATTGCCTTTTTTATGACTGGCAAATAATTCTATAGTAAGGGAAAACATCAAAGGTGACATAGGACAGCCTTGTTTTGTTCTTTTGTTTATTTGATCAATTTGGAAAAGTAATGGGCATATTTTAACGTACAATTTAGATTTAACATATAATCCTTAAATTATATTCATAAAATGTTGTGTGAAGCCAGTATATTATAAATATTGTAAAGTATTAAATAAGAAATCTCCTGCTAACTATATGAAAGACTTTTTCTAGCTCAAAAGTCATTATGACTATACTTCCAAGATGGCTGTACACTAATCAACAGCTTAAATTCAGTTCTCCCAGTGTGAAAATAGAAATTGAGAAACAGCAGCCAGAGATATTATCAGCTTGAGTAAAGTTCAGTTACTGGCTATCAAGTCGCCTGCCTGGACACTAGCAAAGAAGAAATTAAGACAGCTTGAAATAAATTCGACTTGAAAAGGTGAAGAGAAAACACTGATTCGGAAGACTCTTGCAGCTGCTCAGATAAGACATTCAGTCTCAAGCTTTGGTGCAAATTATGGCTCCATGAAAAATATGCTCAGAGCTGATTAAAATAAATGAAACACTGAAGGAGTATACCAAGTCAAATAACAAATGGCTGGATACAATGGAAGAAGCTTTAAACAAATATTCAGATGAGCTGGTACAATTGCATAAATCGGAGGTCGAAAAAAAGAAGAGGTTGGCTGACTATGAGACTGCTCAATAAGAGATGTTTCAAAAATGGTAGAATTAGAGGACAGAGCACATAGGGAAAATATGAGATTTTCTGCTATACCAGAGAACTAGAAGGTACAAATTGTATTAATTCTATATAGGCACAAATAAACAATTGGACTAGTATTCCACATCAAGAATGATTAATTGAAAGAGCACATTGTGTGTATGCTCCAAATCTGGGCATGAGAAAGCAGACAAAACCTTTATTAGTAAAGATGCAAAGCTACCAACAGTAGGAGTTGATTCTGACAGAACTGTGGCAAAAGGGCAATGTATTAAAATTTGGAGACAGTAGAGTGTTTGTGGAAAATGATTATTCACTGTACACCAAGCAGAAGATAAACACATTTATTTCAGTAATTAGGAAACATCAAAAGGCAGATGTAAGATTCAAGTGTCTGTATCCAACTGTCTTCAGAATATTTTTTTCCCGAAGAATCAAAGTCATTTTTTGATGCAGTACAGGCTAGGAGGAAATGGAAAAGTTTATCGAAAAAAAATGAACCATTAAGCAGAAGAGGACTGTGCTTCTCATTCTTATGACAAGTAAAGCACACAGAGAGTCTTTGCCAGTGAAACCTTTTCCACTGTTGCAAAGGAAAATGCTTGAGAGACAGAGAAAAGTGCAGGAGTTGACCAGAAGAATCAGGAGTACCTTGGAATTGAACCATAATCTGTAGCTTGGAGATGGAGATGAACAGAAAGAAGACCAGCAACATGGAAATTAGAGAACAAATGTGAAACTGCTAAGCATCAATTGCATTTATGAAGTATGACTGTATAAGAATAAGTGGAAAGAGTGGACCTTGTTGATTTTATGTTATGATTTTGTTTTGCTGGTGGGGAACTGAAAATCATTTGCCTCACTTCATATCATTAATGTTAGGAAGGACTCTGAGGGGTGGGAAGAGGAAGGGAACAGATAACTGTAAGTAAAACAATTTTTGTTCTTAACAGCATTTCTATTAAACTTTTCACAATATAAATTGCATGATCTGATGTTTTAATTTTCATTCATCCCTCAACAGTTGGGTTCAGAGCCAATCCTCGGATCTGACTCGGCTGCTTTTCCAGATCGTAGAATACTCTTTCCTTTACCCATAATGCCCCACCTACCTAACATACATCAGATCTCATTTGCCACCACTGTGATCAGACATCGAGTGCAAGCTCTTGAGCTTTGTGTGGAACTTTTTCAGCCAATTCTCACTTGTCAGTAAGTTTAACTTTATCTATCTTTCTTTAACCGCCCCTTGTAATTTCTTAGTTATTAATCTTTCCTCCCTTTATTCATTCATATAAATATATATATATATATATATATATATATATATATATATATATATCAGTTCACTTTTCTTGTATTTGTTGAGTAACATTAATACCATTGCTGGTAGTTCTTTCTCTTTACCTCTCATACTTTGATAGTACTTCTAATTACCATCATTGATAATTCTTTCTTATCTTTTCTTTCTTTATTTTCCTTCTCTAAATAAAAAAAAAAATTTTCTATCTTTTCCTTCTATTAATTGGCCCTAATTTTTCAGTATGCTCAGCGTCAAGACGTGTGTGGCCTGTGAGCATAAAATCCCCAATTCAGATGTCCACACAGTTTGTGTATATTGTCTATGGCCTAAACACTAGGCATTGAGTATGAGATATGCAAGGGTTTCAACTCCCATACACTAATAGATAGAGAAAATTGATACTTACAGTGTAATTCCTTCTAAACATTCCTCTACAGCTGCTGTGGCACAAACACCCAAGAAACAAGATAAGACGGATGACTCTGTTGCCAAGGATTTTTGCAAGAAATCCATGGATCACCCTTCTACTTCAGCGTGGACTTTAGCTTCATCTTTGGAGCCACTAGCTGAACTTTCAAGAAAACCTGATTCAGTTGTGTCAGATTCGATGGTAAGACCTGAAAGACCCCCTGATCCATTCTCCAACTTTGATCTTGGGGCCTATCACATCCAGAATTCCTTCACCATTTCTTGAACAGTTGGAACCATGTATCATATCTCCTTCTCCAATCCATGCTTTGGTTTTGGAGCCATTGGATCTGAAAGCCTTGTGGCCATCTTCCTCAGATCTGAAGAGCTCGGTGTTTTTGACTCCAGTGGTTTCTCTGAGTTGTCTGGCCATGAGACTCTAAGCCAAAGCATCAGCACCAGCTCAGGCTCTGGGATGTTGGAGTTGACTCAGAAATTGTTGAGCCATCTCTTCCCCTCTGAGCATCAGTGTTAGATAGCTCAGCTCCAACTCCCTCCATGGGTGGTTTGCCTGTGGGACAGTTGGAACCAATGATCTGTGAGCCTGGTTTGTCAGATCCATCAGTTTCTGCTTCCTCCAGGCACTCCACCTTTGAGATAATGGAGAGAGTATTCTCTGTGTCTAGAGTTCAGACAACTCTGTACTCTTCAGTTTAGTTTTGTGTCCACGGCCTCATTCATCCATTCCACCAGGACAGCCAGTCTGAACCAGTCTCCAGGCCACCCAGCAGGGCATCGTTATCTCTTTGATACCTCCCCAGAACATCCCATCGAAGAAGTTCCTGATAAGACAATGTGCAAAAGGAGGCACTTAGACTCCTCACAAGACCTAAAGATAATCCAAACTGAATAAAGGAGTACCTGTTGATGC
The DNA here is from genome assembly GCF_019279795.1 of Protopterus annectens. Lineage (NCBI taxonomy): Eukaryota > Metazoa > Chordata > Ceratodontiformes > Protopteridae > Protopterus > Protopterus annectens. The sequence goes on from NC_056739.1 coordinate 1,152,887,684, forward strand.
CATGGTTGTTTTGGTGGCCACAAGGAAGGAACTAGCAGTACAGAGTTTCTCTGCCCCTCTCTCTCTCTCAGGCACTGGACAGATTTAGGAACCATGTCTATGCTTCAGCAACCTTCGCTCTTAGGTCACTGAATGATTTGGCAAATTTTACCTGACTTTAGAGAGATTTGATAAAGGAGATTACCAAATCTCTCTCTCTGGGTCCATATCTTCCAAGGAAGGAAGTATAATATCTTTACAGTTAGCTACCCTTCAATTTATTTCTCATTTGTCCATGATGCTCCTCTTCCATGCTGTTGAAGGTACCTCATGGCTGCTGGGTTCAGGCATTTCCATTAGGAGACATCCCTGGATGCACTTGTGTGATTTTGTGTAACCCTTATAAGCAGCCAAGTTGGATCTGAAGGTCAGATACAAACCAAAATATAGAGAAGAATGAAAATGGACATCACAGATGGAACATTATGGTAAGTACATCATTTTTTTTTCATAATAAAGTATCCTTAGTTCTTGCATGTGATAAAGCTACTAAGAAAACAGATGCCTTTTTTCTTCCTCTTCTTTAATATTAAGAAATGCAAAAAGGGAAGAAAAGCTAGACAAAAGCAAGATTAAGTTAATAGGCTGTTATCTTGGGTTGTTGAAGTGAGGGACGGGGTGTAAAAGTACACAGATTATAATATATGTAGAGCTGAAATGTTTCCTCTTACTTTTGCATAGGTGAATATCTGGATTAAGACACGTCTTAATCTAATAAATTTCAAGTGGAAAATGGTAAGTATAAGAACACTGAATATAATGAAAAGTTTCTTTTAGCAATAAATGTTTCAGTTTGTCTTTCAGGCTACAGAAAAGGAGACGAGTTGATAATATGGCAAAAAAGACTGGTTTCATCAAACTAAAAGTTAATGATTTCTGAAAGCATGCAAGTTGTTTTCAGATGTGGGGGGGAGGGAATAAAGATAACAAAAGACACCAATTCGTGTAATTAGAAGCACAGGTGGTAACATGCTTCTTAGCAAGGATAATCTCAGTTTCAGGTTAATTATGGCCTGTGTTAGCAGCTGTCCATTTGGCACAATTGTTTCTATCTCCTGGGTTAAATTTCAATATTTGAAGAGGTATATAGTTATTTGTGTTCATATTAAGTTAACAGATTATGGAGATATTCTGAGGGTGTATTTGTTTTTTGTTTGAGAGTTATTATTAAAACCAGAAGTTTTGTAAAATGTGACATAGGTTCTCATGTTGATGATAAGAAAATTGTATAAAGGATTAACTTGCCAAACATTAATGGATGCATGTATCACAAAAACTGGAAATAGAAATGCAGAGTGCAAATAGTAATGCTACAAGAGACATATTTGGAAAAAAATGAGCATGTGAATTTGATAAAGAAAGGATTTCAGGATGGATATTCTGCAAACTATCTGGGACAAATGAAAAGAAGTACTTATATTAGTTGCTAGAGGAGCTCCAGTAGTAGTGATTGAATAAGAAGAAAGATAATGGCAGATTTCTGGTAGTAAAGGGCTACTGGCAAGGGATGAGGATTATGTTGACATGTATTTATATTCCACCTAAAACTGCTATTATGCAAATTAAAACATTTGGGGAGAAATAATCAGCTTTCAGGAAGGAATAGTACTTGTAGGTGGGGTCTTGAATTTGATTTGCAGCAATAAGGATGTATCTAGGGAGAATGAGAAGGGAAAATGAGGTAGATTTCTAAAGAAATTTATGAAAATGTTTGGTATAAAAGACATGAATTCAGTAGTATGAACTCAGATAATTTACATATTATTCACCAAGGTACAATAACTGAGCTAGACTAGAAAAAAATATATTTCAGAGGAACATGTGCATTTAATTGTGAACTTTGACACATCCAATAACTGTTTCTGATCATGTGACAGTAATTACTAAGATAAAAATGCAGGGTAATGAAGTGAAGATGAGGCACTAATACTTCCCCACCTACCTGTTAAAAAGAGTGAAATTTATGGAATTGGTAGTAGAAATTATCCCAGAATTATTAAGGAAGATACAAAGTACTCCAGAAGTTATAGCTAGTGAGTGGGATAAAATGAATGTTTAGTTTAAAAATAGGGTATAAATAAAAAAAAGAGATCTCTTAAAGAAGTAATAATTATTTAGAGGTGCTGACAAAGGTTAAAGTATTAGAAAATAAGGGGAATTGCATAGAACAAGAGGAACAATTGCAGAGTGCTAAAGAGAAAATAAGGGAGCACCTGGATAATATGCATGAGTTTATAAAGATGGCTGCTAAGTAACTGTTCTGATAATAACTCCAGAGCAATCAACTTTTGGCACAAGGATGTATGCAACAGAAAGTAGAAAGGGTTGTTGCCAGACTTACAGAGCCTATAACAAGAAAACTAACCAGAGATCCTGTTGAGGTATGTGAGATATTTTGGAAATGTTATAAAAATTTGTGTAAAGAAGAGAAGTGGGAAAATCAAGAAAAAGTACAAATGGAAACATTTACGAATGACGTAAATATGCCATGGTCAGTAGTAGATGAGACTCCACAATTAACAGTTTTAAGATAGGAGATGAGATTAAAAAGGGTGATGTATAGCCAATCTACAGGAAAGTATCCAGAAATAGATGGTATTCCAATGGAAGTTTGGAAACAAGTAGGGAAGAAAGCAATAAAGATCTGGACGGTTTTGTTTAACGGTATTTTAAAAGGTGGGTAGGAACCGACATCCTGGGAAAAAAAACTGTGGCGGCTGTAATACTCAAATATGGTAAAGACCTATCTGATTCAGCTTCATATAGGCTCACTTCAGTTTTAAACCTTGATTATAAAATGTTTATGTCTACAATAGCTAAAGAATGGTAAAAAAGAGATGCCAACATTTATAGATATGGACCAGTGGGGTTTTGTGGAGGGAAGACAAACATTTCATATCATTAATAGATCAATGATGATTTAGAGGTGGGTCTTGATACAGAGAAGCATTTGACAGAGTAAGTTGAGATTTTATGAGTACGGTAATGGAAGCATTTGCATTTCCTGATACAATAATTTGGTTAATTAAAAGGATATACGAGGGATCCGAGGTAAAAATTAAAGTATGAGGGTACCTGTCTGATAGGTTGTGTATAAATAGAGGAACCAGGCAGGGGTGTCCTGTATTTCCTTTGTTATTTGTGTTATATTTTAACTATTGGAAAGGAAAATAATGGACTCAGAAATTCAAGGATATAATTGGTATGGTGTTCAAGAATATTTGGCTTTATTTGCAGAGGATATTTTTTGTACTTGATGAAATCAGAAAAGAACATCTCAGTTCTGTGGAACATTCTGAGACGGTTCCCATTTTTTTTGGGATATAAAATTAACGAAGATAAAAGAAAGGCTATCATTATAAACTATGTACCCATGCATGAACTGGTACAGCAATAGCCATATTTATTGAACATGATAAAATTAAGTATTTAAGAGTATGGATTAAAAATGATTCTGTTATAGCAGCTAAGAATATGAGGGAACAGACTAAACAAAAGATAATATGAAAACTGAGAAACTGGAAGTTCTTGCCTGTAGATCTGGATAGCAAGACACAAGCAGTAAAAATGTTTTTGCTCCCTTTAATTTTATACACATGTCAGGTATATTGTTATCAACCAGAGGAGAAGTTGCGGATTGTAGCTAAATAATTGAAGGATTTTATTTGTGGAGTAGGGCAAGATACAAGTGGGGTAGGTTGGTCCTCCCTATAAAAAAGAAGGTTTAGGATTACTTTTTTTCCAAAGGGATGTTTTTTAGAGCTACAGCGTTAAAGCTCTCATACATAATGCAAGCAGTAAGCAACAATTCAAAGTGGAAAGTGATGATGATGAAGCAGGAGGGTAATTCAAGAAATAAGAAAAGAATGGGATTTTGGATGCAGATCCTTAAGGAGAATAACAACAATCATACATAACATCATATTCATAAAGTAGCAGAAAGTAGAACTAAGTCAACATGAGAATGGAGAAAGGAGATTCTGCTGATAGGGTTGGTTGCAATTAGGGGTATAGAGAATAGGCAGGAGTGGACTGGAATTTACTAGTGGAAGCTGGCAATGGAACAATTGTATCAAGAACAAATAATTGGAGAGGAAAATGTAATAGAATGGGAACTGGCCAAGAAGAGATTTGGATTGCCTTCCCTATCGGGAATTTATATCACAGTATAGACAAAGAAAAGGGGATAGGGGAATTCTAAACAAAAGACCTGTACTAGCTGAGTTTTTAATTGAATCTAGAACAAAAGCTGTTGTTAAAAAGGGATAATTAGTAGGGTATATAAATATGGTATAATTACTATAGGAATCAATCAGAATACATCAGAAAAGATTGGGAAGAGAGATTAAATATGCAATTCACAAAGAACCAATGAGAGGACATATGTATGGCTCCCAAATATGCAATCTAGAAGAGTTAGGATTTTTGACTGGGGAAGCTGCGGTGGTGCAGCGGTAGCATTGTCACCTCAGAACAAGAGGTTATCCCCTTTGATTCTCAGTTGTAGTGCCTTCTGTGTGGACTCTGCATGTCCTCCCTGTGGTTGAGTGGCTTTCAAAAGACATGCGTGAATGGGTGTACATTCTTTGAAGGTTGGGCATCGAGCTGGCACCTCAGCACCATAAAAATCTACTGCCAATGATTAGTGGACCGGAGTTCCGCTGTGGTGACCCCTAACCGAGAAAAGCTGAAAGAAGAACAAGTGTTTGCATAGATACATTTATACACCGAGCAGACTCCAAAGACTTTTTCCTCAGGTAAATGGCAAATGTTGGAGGTGTAGTGGATAATAAAGAGGTATATTGGAGCATATGTTCTTGGTGTGTAATGAGTTGGCAGACTTTAAAGTTTTCCTACAGAGTACTCTGTCAAGAATACTGGGCAAGCAAATGAGTGTAACTAAGGAAATTATTTTTTTCAGGTTGGATACAGGATCTAAATTGCCTAGACATAGTGAGGCCTTGTTAAGTTTAATTCTGGTGGCTGCTAAAAAGCAATTATTAGACAATAAGAATCAAAATCTAGACCAACTATACTTGAAGTAGTGAATATTATAACAGAGATAAAATAACAGGAAGTAGGATTTTTAGAAAATGATTAAATTTATTTGGAAAAATAGAAATTCTGAGAACAGTGCATGCAGAAAAAAATGTTTTGGAGGAGGGATGAGATATAAGAGAAGGCAGGAACTGAACAATGTATGTGATGTTGCTGTTATATGATATATAACAATATATTCCAGGTATAACATTTGTAAATGTTAATATGGTATGATTACTTTTATATAAATGTAAGTTTTCCTATGTCACAAGTGATAATTCAGTAAAGGTGTTTAAAAATAATTACCGCTACCTTTTTTTCTTGTTTAGGTTTGTATAGTCTAATAGCTTAATTCTTCTTCTAGTATTATCATATGTTTATCTATAAATTATACATCCAGTTTCAGCTTCATGTTTTCAAAATTGCATTGCATTATTTAATCTAGTTGGTAGTATCAAACTGAAAGATGTATGATCTATAGACAGTAAATAAAAAGTCTATACGAAAAAATAAGTTTCCTCTTTTACCCTGTTTTGTTATTGTAAGATCAAATAACATTTCCAGGATGATTGAACCTATTTAGATGTTTGAATTAATAGATATGCTCTATGAATTAAAGATACAATGTTGGGAGAGAGAAACATGTAAATCTCTAATAAGATTGGTATGTCCTGGAGCTTTTAATTTTCTTTATTTTATCCTTTCATTCTCCTATTGCTATTGGTTTAATTATTTCACATATGTGCTCTTCATTTATTTTTTCAAAAATCTGTTTATTTTTATTTCTTTGTTTATACTTAAAGCACAGCAAGACAGTAAAGACAATTGTCAGCAAATAGAGCAATACTTTTAAGTGATATTGCGTTGTACATACAAAACTATATACAATAAGATTAATGAACTATATACAAAATGATAAATACCCCTTCCAAAAAGCAATATGAAAAATGCAGTTTCTAATTTAGTCAGTTAAAGCAATAACAACATGCTTTTAAACTCCATAATCTGTTTCAAGGCTCAAGATAAACCATGTTCTATTATTCTTGCAGAATATTGTCAAATAATGTATTCTAATAATTGATGAAATGTGAATTTCATTTTTGGCTATATATTAAATATTTATGGGCCATTAAGTATTTAACAGCCATTTGTTTAAAGCTTATCCATGAAAGTACAGATTTGTTTTTCCAGTTTCAAGTGATATGCAGTTTGATGAATGTGAATATAGTGACTAAAATGTAGGTTTGTAATTTCAATAACCCTGGAGGGGGATATGTAAAATGACAAACTTCCATGAAAGGGTTGATTTCTCATAGCCCATTTTTTGAAGTTTAATGTTTACTGAGCACCAGAGTTTGTAGGGGCATTTGCAGCTCCAAAATATATTGAATAAATCAGCCTTCTGATTTTCACAGTATGTACAGAGTGGTGAATTTGAAATGTAGAATTTATTAATAGAACTGAGGAAATGTATGCATTGTTTAATATTATAAATTGTGTATAGCTAAGTTTTTTGAATGGAATAGATTTTAAGGTTGTTTGGATAGACTGAGTTATATTATTAGGTGTGATTGTAAGATCCAAGTAAGTCCAGTAATTGGAAAAAAAGTACATTGTATTGGAATCTAATTAAAGTTATAAGTTTGTAAGAATTTGAGATATTTTTTTTCATTAACAGTGATCTCCATAATGTTTTACATACATTTATGTTAGTCATATCTAATTTGAGGGTCATCCAAAATTTTAATAGACATGTTTAATTTGTCTCAGAATAATAATGTAGCTTTTAGGAAGGTCCATCTCCAGTCTCATTTCAGTGATAGAGTGATTCCTGAAAAAATATCTAATAAGCCATTCTCTTTAAGAAGTGGGAATTTATTTAGGTTAAACATTTTGTTGTTGAGATTAAGATTGGGATTTAGGTGTAGTGGCTGTAAAATATAAGAGGACTAGACAAACTTAGAGTTAAAAAAAGTTTTTGTAAATTAGTTATCTTATTATTTAAAGATGTGTGTAGCTTGAATTCTTTAAATTCTCTTTATTAAGGAAGGGAAGAGCTTTGGGATTAAAACTGAGAGACTGTACATAGTTGTAGAATAATTCTATCTAGGTTGGAACCCATGTCTTTCTATTTGGGTTGTATTCAGGGATTACCAGTAACCTGCTAGAGTTAATTATATCATAGTATAATTTAAAATCAGAGATGCCAATCCCTCTTTTAATCTTAGGGTATATCCGATTTGTATACGCAATTCTGATAGATTCGGGAGACCATATAAATCTAGAAAGAGATGAGTGAAGCATTTTAAAGAACTTGCTATATACCAAAAAATTGGAGGCATTGAATAGATATAATAGTTTTGGCAGAATGCTCATCATAACAATGGCTACTTTTGCCAAAAATGAAAGTTGGAGTTTATCCTATCTAAGTAGGTCTTGCTGAAGAGTTGACCAGAGTTTTGTGATATTATTTTGATAAAATAATTTTGGATCTTATTGAAAATATATTCCCAAATATTTTAATAAGTGATTTACTTTAATTTTCATAGTTAAGGGGTAACTGGGTAATTGGCAAAATGATTTAATTTAAGATTTGTCCAGATTTAATTTATGGTTTGAGAATTTCAAAAAGATATCTATAGAATTCAACATTTTAATCACAGCCAACTTAGGTAGTGAAAAATATAAATGTAGATCATCTGCATGTGCAGATAAAGTGATCTTAGTATTGTAGATGGTAGGTAAATGATGAAAGGTTTTCTGTGCAATAAGTAAGAATAGTGGTTCAACATATAGATTAAAAAGGTATAGGAACATTGGTTCCATTCTTAATCTCAGTCCTGGAAGAAATAGTCTTGTTAATCTGTAAAACCATGTGAGCTTTAGAGTAAAGTATTTTGATGTACTGTACAAAGTCATGGGGTATACCAAACAGAGATAGGCCAGAAAGTCGGAAATTTATGTCTAGTCTATCAAAAGCTTTGGATGCGTCAATTGTGAGGGCAAATATCGGAGTATGATTCTGATTAGATAGAGTTATCATAGCATCTGGAGTAAGTGTATTATCACATTTGTCTATACTGTATGAATCCAGATTGATTAGATGATACAATGTGGGGGATAATTGGTTTAAATCTGTTTGCCATGACTGCAACAAAAATCTTCATATCTAGATTAATCAAGGAAATGCGCATATAATTCCATGGGGTTTTAGGGTCTGTGTTTTCTTTAAGAATGAAAATTGTTTTAAAAGAGTTCAAGTGTATGTCAGTAATATTATTCTTTTTAATATAATTGAATAGAATCAGAAGAATTTTTAGAAATTCTCTGATTAAAAGTTTTATAAAACTCCACAGTGAATCTATCCAGTCCTGGGGCCTTATTATATTTAAGATTATTTATTGCCTGCCATAATTATTTCTTGTTGGATAAATGGAAATGAGAGTGAGTGTTGTTGGGAACATTAAGTTTCAAAAAATTCAGTTGATCTAGGAGTTTATCAAGGTCTTGTTCCTGTAATGAGGATTTTGGGGCACTAAATATTGTGAGTACAGATTTTCAAATAGGTCAACTATATCTTGATTGGAATTGTAAGTGTTACCTTGGTATACAATTTCAGATATAATAGGAGAGGATTTCCTCTGATTTATCAGCCTAGCCAAAAATGTAGGTAACAGTTGTGACCACTCAAAGTTATTCGCAAGAGTTCATTTAACTTAGTACTTTAGTTCCTGAAAGATTTTTTCATCAGAAAAATCATTACAGTGGAGAGTAAATTATCTGAACTAATTGGAACCTAGGGTAGTTTGGTTAAGCAAACTGTTCAGATAATCAAGCATGTAATTGAACCGGATGAAAAAAACTTCTAAAATCTTGTTTTTCTGTACACAGGGAATACACTTTTCAATCATTCAGTGATTCCAGTGGACAATAAAGAATATTTTTCTCATGATTGGGCTACAATCTCAAAAGCAACACACAAATTAATACATATAACATTTATATATTCAGACTTTATGATTTTTCCTACCTGAAAACTTTGGAAGGCTGCATTTGGATAATTGACATTTCAGATAATCGACGTTCGGATGATTAACTCTCTATTGTATTTCTGTTCAGTCTATTATAATAATCACTTAATAATATTAACATGTCATCTATAGCTGTATTTCTTTTTTTGAAAATAGGTCTCAGTGTAATTTCTCCTTGAGATAAGTTTGCTTCTGTTAGGTAGTCTGTGTAAAGATTTGAATGTCATTGTGTATGTCAGCATTTTTATTTTTTCTTGCGTTATTCTTTTATTATGTGATAATATATAACTTAGTAATTTGTATTCATTTTTTTTAAATTATGTCTCATGCAGTCTTATCTTTTTCAGATTTGTTTTTGCTTACATTTATTTTGGATTTTTACTAACTCTGAATCCCAAAGTTTTGAATTTTCTGTGACACCAAGACTTCATTTTTAACATTTGTGTTTTTAAGGGAATCTCACAAAGCAATATCATTAACTTCTCCATTATCATTATGTGACATAAATTCATTCCTTTCTTTATTTAAGGTTTCTCCAAAATATTTTAATTTTAGTCATATATGATGGGATTCTTGAAATAATGCTAAACCTTCCTAGAAATCATTGGTAAATTGAAGCTTTTTGTATTAGAGATTGAAAGATGGAAAACTATGGTTCTTTAATTATTTACTTTATCTTTCAAATGTAGGGAGTTCTTTCTCCTCTCACTATCTGTGTATTTCAATATATATATATATATATATATATATATATATATATATATAGATATATATATATATATATATATATATATATATATATGTATATATATATATACACATACACATGTATATATATTGTGTGTATACATATAATCATCAGACCTGGTTTGTGTTCCATATACATATCCTTAATATGTGAAAAATAGTGATCCTTTGTTTGTATATTCAGTGGTATCTTTTATATTTAAATTGTAAATCCAATGTTTTAATGCTTTGAGATGGACTGTTTTATGTTTAAGACTTTTGTACTACAGTTTATGTCAGGCATTATGCAATTAAAATAATCTGTTGGCATCATATTAGTTGCCTTTTAAGCTTTCCAGTTAAGATTTCTAGATATTGCTTTTCCACTTTAGCATGTGTACCTTGAATCCAGTAAAAATCAGCCAAAACATATAAGCTGTTTTTATAATTAATGTCAATTATTGAAAACATGCCTTTATTATCTGTGATTTTATGGAATATTTCTGGCACAACGGTTGATATTTTCCACAGGATTGCAGTGCATCTTCTTTTCTTATTAAATATTGTTGATTCTATTACCTCATAATCTTTATTATTTATAATTTGGAATCTTTTCCTAGTGTGTCTCTTGCATAAAGGCTGTGTCCCTCTTGTTTAGATTTAGAAATTTATAAAATTACTTTTGTTGTTACTGTTTATTCTATTGATATTTATAGACAATACTTTTAATATGTTCATTTGATAGAAATGTGTCTTTAAATTTTTAAATTGCGTATCAATATTTATATTAGTAAAAGCAATATTGGGGGATTGGTGCTTATGCACTTTTTTATATTGTTTATCGAAAAATGTATTCTCTCTTTGATTTCTATGTTAACCAAAACATATTGACCAGTAATAAAGTTTCCAATCAATCACGGGGTCTAAAATCCTTGTTTGTTAAAGTATGACCTAAATTAACTACTATTTTCTTAACTGTTAAACTAATTAGATTAGTATTTATTTGTGCATCCACTACTGCAACAGGTGTTGCTTTGTCTGTCCCTGTCATGTTGTCTACTTCTTCTTTGTATGCTGCATGTAACTTTCTAGGTAATTCATGTTGTCCCACAGGCCATTTCATAGGTCATGTAGCACACTCACCAACTGCACAGTAATGTAGGTAGCAGTTGCCTGTGCTTGGAACACTGATTTTCACATCTGTTGATTTATGCCAAGTGTTAAACTCGGGTCAGGGGTAGATCTGAAGTCATGATGGTGTGAAAGACCATTATACCTCTACTCTGTGAGATGTATGTGCATGTAAAATGCAGTGCAGCTCGTGTATGCTGTCTGGGGTGGATATATCTGCCTAATATAGTGTAATATTAACCTCCCAGCATACTGGTACATGACACAATCTGTGTATAGCATATGGGCACACCATGCTAATAGCACAGAGGGATAAAGCCCTAATTATGACCCAGATAGCTTGGGTCTGATTGATGGATTGGGCGCTTTACAGCAGAACATGCGTGGGTAGTTACACCCATCCTGGGAGGGAGAAGGTGAGGTTCCCATTTGCTCTCACATCACTGATCCAGTTACTTTCATGGTTAGATGACAGAGAAGTAGTCTGTAGGCTTGGGCCTGTGCAGTGGTGGGTATGGGCAGGACTGTCTCAGCTGGTAATGGTAGTACATGATGGCCACATGTGCGACATCAAATGCAAGCTTTTGGGTGGACAGTGATGTAGGTGCTCTGCCATCATCATCATCTAAATAGATGGGTTAGGGCCATTCAAAATGCTGTCATAGCTGGGATGCTGGCAAGAGCACAAACTCCCCAAAGGTTGGCTGAATAACAGCACCTTCAGGTAGCCTCTGCTGTAGGGGATCTTAGGGCTCAATTACAATGGAAGAAGGCTTGATGGATGGCAGGCAGATGGGGGTAAAGCACATAGAAGAAAAAGAGCACATGGATACTTGCATACCTCGCAATGCAGGCAGTGATGTAATAATTCACAGAACCTGCTTTTTCAGCAAGTAAGCTAATTTATTTGTGTGTGTGGTTGCTGTAACCTGCTTTATTTGTATGAATGCCATAATTCACTGAACCTGCTTCTGCTTCAAGCTGTTTTATTTTGTGTGTGTGGCTTGTAATTCATAGAACCTGCTTCAAGTAAGGGATTGTATGTGCGCCTGCTTCAAGTAAGGGATTGTGCATGTGTAAAATGCCCCAAGTAGGTATACCTGGTGGTTAGTGTTACTCAGGCTCAAACCTTTTACTTTAGGTACAAGAAACAAGAGCATGAATTCTCTACCCATACCATCACTTGTTATTCAGGAGTTGAGTCTGTAGCTCTCAACTGTCCAGATTTTCACAGAATGTCTTGAATGTTTGGCTCATACTTTTAGTCTGTCCTCTTAAAATTTGTGGTTTTCTGGCAAATTGGTGAGAACTGAAATTACTAACTAATGACAGCCATTTAAGTTTCAGTCTTCCTATCTATCAGGAAATGCATGGTAACACAAAAAAAAATATTCTAGCAACTTTCTAAGATTATACAAGCAATGTTTAAAATGTGTCCCTGGTTTTGGGCCTTTGTTCCCCTCCCCCCAATAAATGTTGGCTTTTTCTAGATTTCTTGTTCTGCAAAGTTGAGAGATACAGTTGAGTGTCAAATGCATTTTACAAGGAGCTGAGAGTTTCAGGGTAAGAGAAGTTTAGTGCTGCTTTTGCCATGTCTGTTTGCATTCTTAGCAGCACAACAGGTAGTATACTTGTTTTTGATGTAGAGGGCTGTGGGTTCTACTCCCACAGCATGTAGATGGATTGCTAATACTGTACTGTGTTGTACTTTAAAGGGGGTGGATGCTGCAGTCCTGGGAATGTCCTCCTTTGCAGGGGATACCTAGTAACTATGAACCACCTAGTAACTATGAATCTGTTATCAATTTGCCATCCACTCCCTATTGCAGTATTACTAGTTTATCATTTTTAATGTAACATAGGCAATTTATTCTTCAAGGGCAACAGGCGCTTTATTTGTAGATGAAACAATGAAATATAGGCTTTTGTTGCTAGTAGCAACCTCTTCAATAGTTAAAGATCTCTTTAATGTGGAATTACTTAGATGGCATTTACTTCTGCAGAGATTGTGCATATTTGCTGATATTGGTGGATTGTAATGACAGACGTTTGGGGTCTATATTAGAGCCACAAATGCTTAAATGTTTGAATCTCTAAAGTTTGACCTTTAGAGATCGAACAGTTAAGCGTTCGAATTTCTAAAAATTTTTAAAAAAGTCACAAGTCAAAAAAAAAAAACCAAAGCCCATCCAATCAGTGTGATCATGAGTCTACTCAAACTTTGGGTCTATATTACAATGACAAATGCTTAAATGTTCGAATCTGCAAAGATCGACCTTTACAGATCAAACAGTTAAACGTTCGAAGTTGTAAAAAAAAAACAAAAAAAAAAAAAAACAAATACAAGTAAAGGGTTATAGCAGGGGGGGGCACCCCACACCCCCCTACTTAAATATACTAACTCCAAGATTGCGCTACAGTGTAGGGAATGGGACATTTCCCATTTCCGCACTGTAGTTCACTGAAGAGCGATCTCGGAGTTGGTATATTTAAGTAACGGGGCATGTGGGGGGTGGAGGGGGGCTTGCTATAACCCTTTCCTTGTATTTGTTTTTTTTTTTATTTATTTTTTTACAACTTCGAACGTTTAACTGTTCGATCTGTAAAGGTCGATCTTTATAGATTTGAACATTTAAGCGTTCGTTGTTGTAATATAGACCCGAAGTTTGAGCAGACTCATGATCACACTGATTGGTTGGGCTTTTCTATTTAAATTGGTTTTATTAGTGTTGTATGTGAATGGATTTGATGAAAGATCAAGTGATCTGAAAGAGCTTATCCTTTTATTAAAGCCACTTTTTATATATGTTTGGCTATTTGGAGCATTTTTCGTGACTGACTGGTGTTACCCTACTTAGTATAGTGAAGTGCAATCTTGGAGTTGATATATTTAAGTAGCAGGGGGTGTGGCACATGGGAGATGCATGGGGGCTTGCCCCACTGCATATAGTTGAAGGGTAATAGGTTTTTGTATGTACTTGTGCTGGAATATAGTAAGTGTTGGTGTCCTGTGTGTTTTCAGTATTTTGAGTTTCCAGTATTTTGAACTTTCAAGATTTTGGTCACAGGATTTTGGTCTTCAGGATTTTGGGCTTTCAGGATTCTGTAGTGCTTATATATATATATATATATATATATATATATATATATATATATATATGGATCTACTTTGTTCAAAAATACGTTACATCGAACAAATAAAGTAGATGCCCACTTCAGCGAAAGTACATTTCAACGAAAGTACACTTTCGCTGAAGCCTAGTCACCGGATCAGCTGACTGAAAAAAACCCCCACAGAAAACATGTTTTGCAGGGGGGCGAGCCCCCCTGCACATCACATGACCCCCCCGTACTTAACTATATCAACTCTGAGATCACAATACTGTCAGGAAAGGGAATATTCCCATTCCATGCTGTATTTTGATCTCCGTACTTCGTTTTTGAAGTTTTGGTACTTCGAACAACTGATCTCAACCAAGTGGATTTCAAAGTACTGAAACTTCGTACAAATGAAGTAGACCCCTATACACACACACACACACACACACATATATATATATATATATATATATATATATATATATATATATATATATATATATATATATATATATATATATATATATATATCTTGGGTATATGCGAGCCACTGTGTCCTATATGACATGTCCGGTTTTCTGTAGACATAGCCCCTGGTAAGCCTCCCATTGTGATGCAGTTGTCCTTTGTTCCAAAGCCATCATATACCACTTCCTCTTTGCCCATGTTGCTGCCACCATGGCTGTTTGTTAAACAGGAATTTTTAAGGGTGCCTTTTTTTTTCTCTTCAGTATGATGATTTCAAATTCTATTGTCTCTGTTCGGTAAGATCCTGATTCCACAACTGCTCACTGAAGTGTAGTTTCTCACAATATGTCATCCTTCTTTACATCACTAATACAGTTCTCTTAGTATAGTGATTATGTTAATTAGGGAATTTAATCAGCTTTATCTAAATAGGTACCTGAACACACTATGCTATCTGCTCTAAGTGGAGCTAATCTGTTCATCCTTGTTCATTTCAGAGCTGGATACACATGCATACTATGGTCATGCACAGCATCTGTAATGCTAATTGTGCAATGGCTGTTTGCTGAAATGGTTTTCTGTAACACCCCATTGCTGCACTATGGTGCACAATAAATGATGCCGGAACATGTCTGCGTTTAAGGGGCTACCATTTTGCTTCTTGAGTGAACCTGTGTGAGTGAGCATGGCTTCCTCAGGTGCTGGAAACAAAAAGGTTCTTCCCAATTTAATTTCTCCATGTCATTTTGTTGTTTAATACCATGACAGGAATGGACCACATTCCTATGTCAAAGTATAATTAAAGTTTGTAAAATGAATATTGTTTCAATCTTTGATATTAGCCAAAAGTGCTCTTTACAGCATCCACAATATGCCCAGACTTGGTCTCTTCTATAATTCATACAGAGTTGCTTTTATCAGTAGAATATCTAACTAAGATTGTAAATTCTTTTTTATTAGACCTATTGCTTCTGCTAATATTGTGAATGTCTGGGTATCCTTCTTCCACATTGCCCTAATTTCTGCTTGCAAATCCTGGTAT
This sequence comes from Protopterus annectens, assembly GCF_019279795.1. NCBI lineage: Eukaryota > Metazoa > Chordata > Ceratodontiformes > Protopteridae > Protopterus > Protopterus annectens. Next base: position 1,152,903,260 of record NC_056739.1, read on the forward strand.
TTTATGACTTTGTGTCTTTATGTGAGACACTGTAATCACTGAATGTGACAATTTCTATGATCAATACTACTTTTGATTTCTTTTCATGGACTAATATATATGTTTTTCTTGCATTTATTTTGTAAACTGTTGGTAATGGATGATCCTATGTGATATAAAGTTCATCATTCCATATAATGCTTTGTGGCTCATGTTTCTGGTGCTTCTTAGCTACTTCAGTATTGTAATATTTGCACAATCCACAATGCAACAGTCTTGCCACATTATTATGCCTTTCATTTTACAGGCCTTCTGCCATTAGTGCATCACAACCAGCAACAAGATGTGTGACTGTTTCCAGTTCTGTTTTATAGAAGCAGCATTTGTCTGTTTCTCCCATGTACTCAATGGACCTTTTAAGTGTATGGAGTCCGCTATCATGGGCCATCAATACTAAAGTTTTCTCTTTTGGTTTTTCCATCAGATCCTGATCAGCATGAGGTTTTTCTAGGAATTTTCTGTACTTGTAACTATGTCTATGCTTTTTCCTCATTTCTTGCCTTCTCATCCAATCACTATCCTTATATTCTTTCATTTTTTTTCTCACACTCAGTTGCTGCCTGATTTTTGTTTGCTTCTAATTTGGTTTCCATTCCCGCATGACACCAATATGCTTCTGTTAAACTATGCAAGGAAATCATCTTAGACTTATTCTCCTCATGTTTTAAAACTTTCACTATATTTGGGTCTTGTGAGGACAGTAGACATATATGCAGTCCTACGATTGCAGCTCTATACATGTAATTAATTTCACAGAGGACCATACCTCTTTCTCAATAAGGAATATATAATGTTAGTATACACTGATTTTTATATATTATTTGATAAGCATGAAACATGTTTTTTGTTTTTCTGTCCAACTGATCCAATACTTTTTGGGGCCAGTCAGTTACCCCAAAACTGTAAGTTAGTACAGGAAGAGTAAATTGGTTTATAGCTTAAACTGCGTCCCTAGATATCAGGGCTGTATTTAGTATTAATTTTAATCTTCTAAAATATTCCTTACCCAGTTTTGTTTGCATTTGTTCATGTTTTATTGTCAGTCTTTCACTGGTTCTCAAATATTTATGAACTTCCTCCTGCTCATGTTCCTTTGAATCCCATTCCTGTAGCAGACTGATATTTTCTTTGTGCTGCAGCTTTCCTGCTTTAAATGTTACTTTTTGCACATTTATGAAGACCAAATGACATTCTTATATCATCTGAGAAAGTTTTGACCATTTCCAGTTGTGCTTTCAGCTCCTCATCTGAAGAAATACAGTTTTAAATCACCCACAAAAAGAAGATGAGAAGTCTTTACATTTTGTTATTTTCTGGGATCCAAATTGTAACCATGATCTAATCTGCTAAGTAAGCAGCTTAATTGTTCAAGGGCAAGACAAAAGAGCAACAGTGACAGAGTCACCCTGGAATATCCCCCATTTTAATTTTTATCCCTGGGATAATATTTGTCCTTTATTATGGCTTAGCTGCAGAGTGGTTTGCCACTGTTTCATGGTCACTGTAATGTAACTGATCAATGTAGGGTGTATCTTATTCATCTGTAAGCTCTCCCTATATCCATGAATGTGGGATGCTGTCAAATATATATTTTTTTGTAATCTATCCATGCCATACTTAACTTCTTCCCCTTTTTACAATTCCCCATTATGTCTTTATTTAACAACAAATTATCCTTTGTTCCATATGACTTTCTTTTGTTGCCCTTTTGTTCTGTTGCTATGTTTATTTTCTTCTAAATGACTATATACTATGTTGGCATCAATTCCAGTGTATAGTTTGTGCATCGTTGGAAGGCAAGTTATTGGTCTAATTTTTAGGATAGCTTGCAGGTTCACTCTTAAGGAAGAGTATTGTTTTTCCTGTGGTGAACAAGATTGGTGTCTGTTCAGGGTGCACATATAAGTAGTTCTTACTAAGGGCTAAATCTTCATGTAAAGATGTTAATACTTTTAGCCAGAAGTTAGTTACTGTATCTGGGCCTGAGGTTTTCTATTTAGGACTTTTCTTAATTTTGTTTCAAATTCTCTAGCTGTTACTTCATTACTTCATCCCATTCCTATATATTTGAACTCCTGACTGTTTCTTTTACTTCTTCACTTCTTCTATCCATTCATCATTGTTATTGTGTTTCATAGGAACTTTATGGATATGTCTCCAAAATGTGTCTATCTTTTTTTTTTGGTTGCATTTCTGTTCCTCTTGCTTTGTTTCCCAATTCTATATAAAACATTTTGGGTAATCAGCAAATTGCTTATTTTGTACTTTTCTTTTATATTTATCTACCTATCTTCTAAGTTTTTCTGCCTGTGCTGATAACTTTAGTTTATTATTTTCAATAGTGTATTATAGATCTTAAATAGAAAAAGCTCCTGTATGGTGCCTGAGAGAGAGCGAGAGCAAGATTTTGTCAATGTTCTTCAAATTGATCACTGCCACAGTGGATCATGTGCCATGGATTAAAGCTGGCCAGCATGCAAAGCTTCAGGGCACCTTCCTCATACCCAAACTGTTATTCAGCTTGAGCTGAGCTGACTAAAAAAACAGGTTTGGGTTCCAAGCCCTCGAGAGATTTCCTGCTGCCAAGAAAAGCATCCCATGTGGGCTTTCAAGGATCAGTGGTCTGCTAACGCTGTTCCATTGTTGGGCAGATAAGTTCCCATCATGGAAAATCCTTCCATGTTAAATTTAACTTGTTTTAATTAATTTAATCATGAGAAATAAATACTTTTATACTAGGAAAAATATTTTCCTTGACTGTCTTGTGAATTTTATGTACTTTTAAACAGGAGAGCACTTTTTTACTTTTGTAGTAAAAAGTGGTTAAAAGTTGTTTAAAACTACTTTTTCTGTGGAGAAACTGTGTTGGTTTACATTATGGAGCCAGGGACAGTGTTAAAAGTGCATTTTCTTCTTCTTCTTCTTTCAGCTTTTCCCAGTTAGGGGTCGCCACAGCGGATCACCTGTCCGCCCATGATTGGCAGTGGAGTTTTACAGTGTCGAATTGCCAGCCCGGCGCCCAACCTTGCACAGAAGGCACACACACACACACACACACACACACACACACACACACACACACACACACACACACACACACACACACACACACACATACACACACACACACACACACACACACACACACACACACACACACACACTCACACCTAGGGCCAATTTAGAGTGTCCAATCCACCTGCAGCATGTCTTTTGGGATGTGGGAGGAAACCAGAGCACCCGGAGGAAATCCAAGCGACCACAGGGAGGACATGCAGACTCTGCACAGAAGGCACCCCAGCCGAGGATCGAACCAGAGAACCTCTTGCTGTGAAGTGACAATGCTAACCACTGCACCACCATGGCTGCCCTAAAAGTGCATTTTACTGTGTTTATATTTTTGTGGGAAAAAGTTACTTTTTTGCTGCTTTTTTGTTTTACCAATTATTGCTGTTAACTTTCCCTGGGAAACAAATGCCATTTCGACTTGTCCATTAAACAAACTACTGGTCACTTAGTCAGACTTTTTTCCAGCCATAAAAAGAAAAAGATTGTTAAACAGTCTTTATCACCACCATAGCAGGTTAGTAATTTGCCTCAGCTGCAAGTGGGTGATGCTGCTGTAGCCAAAGATGGTTCCTCAGACCACTCATCTTTTTCTTTGGATCCCCCTAGTGTTGTTCATACAGCCACCATAGACTAGGGGTTAGCCACACCCTTTGTGACTGTTGGGGTTCCCTTATTGGGCAAGGGAGAGCCACTGTTGTTGGTAATGGATGAAGGGGTAGGGCACGTGCCCCTGCTTATCCAGAATGTTGAGCCCATCCCCGGGAAGCTGTTGCTGACAATACTGAATCTGTTTTCCCTAACTTTCTGTCAGAAATAGAAACAAAACATTTAACTTCTCCTGTGTCAGTTTCTCCGGATAGGACTAATTTATTTGAATTGGCTTAGGTTATTATCATAGGATCATCGGAACTTATTAGGCTATTGCCTCTGAAGTCCTTACAAGCCTAGCCAAGAATTTAGTCCATGTTCCAACAAGTCAGTACCCGATGCCCCTGTCCAACAGGGACACAGGTGGAATTCCAGTGCCATATTTTCTGTTCCCCATCCAGTTATTCAGGTTGTGCTTAAAAAGGGTTAATGAGGTACTCTGGGGGGAGTCACTGGGACACAAATTTGTCCTGCCAACAAGTCCTATTGATGTCACAGACCAGTTTGAGGTCACGCATGTGGGTTACATGAAGAGATCTTGACTTGCAGATATGCAGTCCCAACAAGGGGGGGGGGGTTCTGAGATTGCTTTGTATGCCAAACAAAGGTCACCTCTGAGGAGTCTGTATGAGACTAAGTAGAGGTACAGAGCTGTTAGCCTATCTGTGTAGGGTAGATGTTTGAGGCTCTGGATTCTCCTGGTGAGGAACCTCTGTGGTCTGTCGAGCTGCTTCATGTGCTTTGTGAGGTATATACCAAAAGCAGCATTGTACTCCATAATGGGTCTTATAAGGGAAGAATATTGGGATGTTATGACCACCTTGTCTCTGGATGAGATACCCTTACTAATAAGATGGGACATGTAGAAAGCTTTCCGTACAACAGAGGTAATATGTTGGTCAAAACTCAAGTTTCCTATCACCCTGGGTGCCCAAGTCCCTCACGACTGATTGCTTGCTTAGGACCTTGTTATTAGTGTGATAATTTGTGGGAACATCACTTACCCCAAAGTGGATGATGATGTATTTTTTGGCATTCAATATGAGGCCATGTTTGTGGAACCAGTCATTTGTTTAGGTGAGACCCTTTTGGAGGATGTTCACATCACTAGGGGATTTGATGACAGCACTCAGCTTGCAGTCATCTGCAAACTTGGTCAGCCATAACCCATTGGTTTTGGCCTGCACCGCAGAAAATTATATCCCAGACAACAGAGGCCCCAAAACCTATCCCTGGGGTACACAGCTCATTACGGGTCTACTGCTTGAAGTGGTTTCCTCTATTTTGACTAGGTGGGTTTTATCAGTGAGCCAGTTTGCTACCCATCTGGTAGCATATGGCTTGATGCCTAGTTGAGAGAGTTTATCTATTATAACCGAGTGGGGAATAGTTTCGACAGGCTTTGGCCAGGTCAAGCTAGATGGATGGATTTGGTGACTGTCTCAAAGAAGTCAACCAAATTTAACAGGCATGATCTCCCCTTGACAAATCCAAACTGTGTGGGCTTGAGTGTTTGGAGGTTGCTAATGTCCTTGTCAATGAGGACCATGATAACCCATTCCATGGCCTTGCATCTCAGTCTAGTTAGGCTGATGGGTTTATAATTTCTTAGATTGGAGGACACTCCACCTTTGTTCATATGGATTGTAGTGGCTGTCCTCCATTCAGCTTGGATGAAGCCAGTACTCAGGCTTTAGTTGAACAGGGTGCCTAATGGTGCTGCAAGCTCCTGCCTGAGTTCATGTAGGATCCAGCCTGGGATGTTATCGGGTCCCATGGAGGCTGTATTTTGTGCCTTTGAGAGAGCAGTGGTGACTTGCTTCCTAGAGAGAAGAGAAGGGGACAGGTACTGGGGTTGTGCTGATTTACTGATGGGGTGAAGTTTTTGCTGAACCTGTCTGCTAGCAGGTTTCCTATATCTATGATGTTTGTGTGTGTGGTGTCCTTGACTACCAGTTCTGAGCAGATCTAAGTGCTTCCTTTGAGACTGCAGTCATATGTGAAGAAGGCTTTATGATTGCCTTTAGTAGATGTGGCCAGTTTGGACTCAAAGTTTGCTTTGGAAAATTTCATTAGTGGTCTTATTAGCTTATTCAGGCTAAGGAGAGATTGCTTCCAATTAGGCACCTGCTCCTTCTTGGTCCTGAACAGCATTTTTTTCCTTTTATTATAGAGTTTATTTATTCCAGATGTTCATCAGACAGGTTTACTCTTCCTTGAGGGGGAGGATTTTTGTTCTGTCGGGTATTCTTAATACCATGCAGCTATATAAATGCTCGTATAGTACTTGGGTGTAGGTTTGGACATATGTGCCAGTTCCTATGGAGGGGGAGGGGGATGTGAAGCTGTTTATACCTTTCCTCAGGAGGTTGTAATCAGATTTGGAGAAGTTTTTATGTTTGACCCTAGCTGGGGTGGGGTTGGGAGAGATGGTGACTTCAAAAGTGACCACTTTGTGGTTGGATATTACCAGGGAGGATAACACTGTAGGGATGCTGCAGTCATTACACATATTGGTTACTACCAAGTCCAAGATATTATTAGCTCTTGTGGGAGTGTCGACCAGCTGTTCCAAGGCATTTGCATTGACAAAATCAAGGAATCTCTGGGCATTTGTGTTTTGGCATGAGTAGTTCTAAGGTTGGATAGTTAAAGTTGCCCAGGATCAGGGTAAAGGGTTGAATCTTGATAGATTCAAAGAGGTCTAAATAGGTGGAGTGGGCATCTTTAGTCAAAGTTGAGGGCCTGTAGCTAGCTATTATTTGAATAGGGGTCTTCTCATTGGTTAACTACACCTGGAGTGTCTCCTGTGTGTCATACTATTTGACCAGCCTGGAGGTGTGCATATCTTTGACATATATTGCAGCTCCACCTCCTTTTGCTTTGCTGCCCATGGTTTGGGGTCTGAATGTATGATAGGATGAGTAACATGGTATGGCTGGGGTGCTCTCCACAGCTTTGAACCAGGTTTCTCTGACTGCACAAATGTCAGCATCTTCCAGGGTTAAGAATGCTTGCAATGAGTGCAGTTTCATATTTAGACTCCTAGCATTTAGCAGCATGACCTTTTATCTGCATTTTGATGAAATTTTCATGTTGGTAGTTTTGACCTCAAGGCATTGCCTAAAAAAGCACTATGTGACAGGCAAGAGCCTTTGCCAGAAGCCTAAAGGAGATAGATACAGGCCATCTCTGGCAAAGCATCGTGGTCTGTCGATCATGTCTTCTCAGGCTGTCATGTACTGGATCCACTTGGAATGACATCAGAAACTAAGCCAATTGTTAAAGTCAATCATTTTCTGTTTGTATTGAGGCATCATTCTGGGTAAGAGTAGAATGCTGCTTAAGGCTTGGAACATAACTTAGTAAGTGAATGTATTCAGTGAGCTCAATCATATCTCTCTTCATATAGTCCAGGGAGGTACATCTCAAGTCATTCATGCCAACATGGACTATGACAGAGTCATAACAGTACCTGCTGTTGAGAGACTTGAGTGCATGGGTGATATGGCAGATTCTGGCACCTGACAAACAGCTAACCATGACTTTTTCCTTATCCACTCTGGTGAGGGGCACATCTGTTTGCCTCACAATGGAGTCTCCTATGACTAATATGTTGGGTTTATGTTTAGGCCTTAGTGGCTGTGAGACACAGGTGTGTGGACTATGTGTTGTGTGGTGGGCAGTGAAGTTTGCATGAGTTTTTGCCTTGGAGGTCTCCTTTGTTTGGGTATGTTTTTGTTGAGAACTTCTGCATATCTGTGCTTTGTGTGTGTTGCGTAGGTGTGGGTAGTGTTTGAGGTGTGGTGTTCGTGTCCACAACCTTCTCAGTGCCAGATATATATATATTAGCTTATGAGGGAGAGAGAATAGACTCTAGGTTCTTAATGTAATTGCATCTCTCACAAATTGTGTTCATAGGTGGTGGTAGTAGAGGATCATCCATGTACACGAGGCAGTTGCAACGGTATCTCAGCATGCCTATATCAACCAGACTAGCAGAAGAAACCATAGGGAATTGTCCATCCATATTTGTCGGAATCTGAGGGAGAGAGGCCATAAAGAGCTAAAGGGGTACAGGGTGGAAGGTCACGAGGAGTACTACTAGGTGATCACACAAGTGCTACTATGGGACAATTTGTAGCTGGAATACCTTGCAGTGGGGTAAAAAATGTGCAGCTGTAATGCATGATGTACAAACAAGCCCAAACCAGCTCAAAAGTGGGGTTTAAATACCACAAAAAACAGAAGATTCTAGTAACACAGAAATCTAGGCTCTTTGCCTGAAAATGTGCTAAAGATGAGGAATTACACTGTTGGGATACAGCTGTATCTAAGGGAAAAATTGTTGAAATTATCTGTCTGGCTATGGCGCACAATTGCGTGACAATCCGTGGTGCTGGATGATAAGCAAACAAGCAGGAACACATTCAAGGGATGAGGATTAAATACCAGAAGGTTAAAACCTAAAACAACTTTGAAAAAGCTGAAAAAAACTAATGAGGTGCTTACTCCAAGCCCTAGACTAGCCAAAATTTAACAGCCAGGGACCAATCAGCACAATCCTCTCATTAGAATGCAGAAGGACCCTTTCTAATCCAAGATGGCCTGGAAAATGTGCTCAGAACAAACAGCCACTACAAATAAACAACCAGTCCCAGAAACGCAACCCTGAATTTGGACTATGCTACAGCTACTAGCTACACTATTTTAGCAGAAAACACTACAGAAATGTTTAACACAGCAGAAAAACAGCAGTGAAACACTAAATAAAAGTTTTAAAGAAAAAAAAGAGCTAGGAAACTCTAGACAATGATTTTAACTACAAACACGTCAATTGTATGATGCACTTCTTGACAGGAAATCAGAACAGACAAACAGATGCCTAACAAATGGAGAACATTTCCAGTTAATACCTTTCAAACAGTGAAAATGGCTAAAAAAAGCTTTACAAGCAGTGAAAACAGTAACTAAAATGATTTGACAGGCCCAGTAAGGCAGACAGTTGCAGTACAAGAGTACAGTTTGTTTATAGTAATAAAATATAGTAAAAAGTCGCAGCAGACAATAAAAGTGGAATAAATTGTAAGAATAAGTAATTGATAGTAAAAATAAGCAAGAAAAAAAGTAGCTTATGGTTTCTAGGAAGCTCAGAAACCTCTAGTCATCTGAAATCTCAGCACAGAGTTCTGGATGTGCCCCTCCTCTGTTTAGCTCAGTATGAACAAGACTCTTTCTTCTGAGGTGGTTTCTTTTGAAAGGAAAGGAGATTACTCTTTCCCTGCAGAGGTTTAAGAACTGGAATCTGTAAGAAAGTGTGAAAGGACAGATGTAATGTTTTTTCCTCAGGTTTCTGATTCATATTCTAAGGAGATTGTGGTATCTGATTCTTCCTGGGAGGGATTCTCTTTCTCCGAGACTATTTCCAGAAAAAAATCATTGTTTTCAGTGAGAGAATACTGAGGTTTCTCATTCCATTAGAAATTTTAGCACCATCACCCACCCACCCCCTGTGCTGTCAGCATTGCTGGCTGTGTTTGTCCTTAAGAAAGGAATGTACAAAGTAAGTCAGTCTTTCAAGTTTTTTTTATCCACTAGTCCAAAACCTGACCAAGCAGCTACAATGTTGGTTAGTCTAGCTGTTGCCAAGCATTTTGCTAATTCTAATCTTTTTCCTGCTGACAAGGATGGTAAAGCTTTTGTTTGGAAAAAGTGTATGCTTCTGTAAATTTGATTTTTTAGAATTCTAAACTGTCCGGCTCATATAAAGTTTATCCTGAGTAACTGTAAAAATATGAGGAATGCTTTGGCTTCATTTTCCTTTTGTGAGGAAAAATATGCTTTGTATAGTTTAGTTTCTTGTTTTTCATGTCACTGTTCATTGTTTGAAATATGAATATGACTCTTCAGATACTACTTTCAGGGCTGCAGCCACTGGTACTTTTTATGAGGTTTGCCTAGCTGTATTATCATAACCTTACAAAGATGTCAAAAATAAAAGTTTGAATTCTCCCTTAGATAGAGATTTTGTTTGGACTCTTTGTTGCAGATGTTATGTAATGAGGGAGTTAAGCTGATTAAGGGAATCTCTCAGATTTTGCAGCCCACTTTATGTACATTCTCTAATAGATTTTCTGTTCCCTCATCTAATTTTGGCAGAAAACAAAATAAAAGGAAAACAGGAACCCCCTCAGAACAAATGACAGTCAAACAAGTCAGAGTGACTATGTCAGGGATCTATTCATCCCCCATTCCATCCAGGCAGTCCCTTTCCCCTTACAGAAAGTCTGAACCTCTGTTTCTATCTCTGGCAATGGATTGCTTCAGACAAATTGAGACTGAATGTGATCCATGTAGAATGCAGATGGCAGTGGGAGGAAATTCCACCTTTTCAGGGGTTTCCTTCTCATCTGCCAGTCCAAAGCCTTTTTTTCCTCCTGTCTTACATCATATATGGTCTCCAGAGTAATAGAAGCTGTTTCTCCCCCTCAGTTAGGAGGAGGATTTTACTCAAGAATGTTTTTAGTGTCAAAGAAATAAAACTGGAAACCAGTTTTGGATCCTTCTTTCCTGAATCAGTTTTTGATACTGCCCAAGTTCAAAATGTTTTCACTTCACAACCTGTTTACCCCTTCTTCTTCATTTGAGTTTTCTAATACCCTTAGATTTAAAAGATGCTTATCACATTGTTATTCATATAGATTTTAGGTGTTTTTTCATGTTTTGTGTGTCTGGATCAAATTATCAGTTCTCTGCCTTACCCTTTTGGATATCCACTTTTCTGAGGATGTTCACAAAGTATCTAGTTCCTGTTATAGCCTATTGCAGGGAAAAAGTATTCACATTTATTCATACTTACATGGCTTGCTTATCTTTGCAGACTCTTTTTCGAAGTGTCAGGAATCTCTCCCCTAGGTAAGAGGTTTCTTACACAGGCTGGGGTTCCAAGAGAACCTTCAAGTCTTTTTTGATGGTGATGGACTGGATTGTGTTTCTGAGGTGCTTGCTAGACACCTCGGTATAAAGAGATTTTTTTATTCCACAAGAAAAAAAAATAGGTTTATGTTTAGATTTATTCCAGGGATTTTCCACTCAGACTTTTGTCACAGTGAGGACTTTGGTTCTCATGACTTCCATGATTCTCTTGATACCTCTTTTAAGACTGCACATGAGTAATATACAATGTAACGTGAAATCTCTTTTTTTCCACAGCATCTACACCAATTGTATTTTCACACTCCAATTCTGGGATTTGTGAAAAGGGAAATCACTAGGTAGAGTCATCAAAGTTTTCAGACTCCAAGTCTCCCATTCTACCATCCTGCTCCAAAGCCTCAGACTTTGCTAGGGAGCAATGCCACTGGGTACAAAAGTGAAGTTTTTTGGGGGACACGAAAGATAGACCAAAACACATAAGCATAATTATAAAAGAGATGTTAGCTCTTATAAAGGCTTTCAACTCTTTGAATCATCTGTGGTCCCTCGGACCTCTTGATTGTGCTTCTTCCTACATTGTTTAGCTTTTTGCTGCACATTCTTAAAGTGTTCAGTTGAATTTAATCTGCTGCATTTATTACTGCTTATTAGTAACCTGACTACATTGTAACTGTTATTCTAAGCCTTGTAGTTTTGATTCAAGCACTTTGGGCTTCAAACTAGTTATCTTACATAAGAAAGGTTTGTGGTTTACATTCTTGTGGCAGGAGAGGTAGCCTATATACCCTTCTGAGCTGGGAGTTGCTGGTTGAAGGCTTATTGTGTCTGCTATTCAACAAAGTATTTTAGTTCTGTTTTAAGTACTTGGGATCCAAACCAGTTACTTTACATTAAGAAGCTTTGTGGCCTTCTGGGAGGAGTGGGTAGCCTCTACCCTTCTGAGCTGGTAATTGCTGGTGAAGGCTTATTGTGCCTGTTATTCTAAGTGTCTTTGTTTTGATTTAAGCACTTGGGCTCCAAACCAGTTATTTTAAATTAGGAAGGTTTGTGATCTACACTCTTCTGACATTACTGTCTAGACAGACTTTTCTTAACTACTAGAGCAACTAGTTTGAGCATAGCTGAGCATTGCTTATCAAGTTCCATGTCTTATTAACCTATTCAATATTTAAATTTCCCTCACTCCAGGCTAGTAGATCAGTAGCCCTGGATATGCAGTTCCTGATTCTCTCTGTGACCAGTCTGGTTGAGATGGGTGTTCTGAGGCATTGTAGCAATTGCCTCATGTACTCTGGCAATGCACTTATTCTTAATAAGTATGTGAGAGGTGTAAATACACTTTACCGTTGGAAGCAAAACTCTCTCATAGACCCAAAACTAATCTATAGAGGTTGTCAGTGACACTTGCACCATGCCTGATGCGCAGGGTAAAGACCCTACAAATAAAACTGCTTATATTGAGGCTTTTGCAGGTAACCTTCATAAAACACTAAGATCTCCTGCACAGTACAATCAAAGAAAGGGTTCTCAGCCATCACATAAACACTCCATTAAAACACCACCCACAGCTCCACATCATAACACTGTATCCAATGCCTCTACTGCTAAGCCCTTAAGACAAACCAGTGCATAACCAAATTTCCTGTGCACTGGTGATTCTATAGTGAGGCACATCGATGTTCCCCTCACAAGACTGAGTAAAGAAAGAGTCATGATTGGCTGCCTTTCCAAGGCTAGGATCCATCAAGTCATACAGGCACTTAGGTTATTCAAGCACAGGTATCAGTATGAGTCTCTCATAGTTCATGTGAGTGTTAATGACCTGACATGTACCTCTCTTGACTGTATGAAGTGAGATATGATCGAGTTTACTGATTGTGTCTCATGCAGGTATGAGCCTAGCACTGAGCAGCATACTACATTCTCCAAGGGTGATGCCACATTACCAACAGAAAATGATTGAATTTAACAATTGGCTTAGCTTCTGGTGTCAGTCCAAGGGGGTACAATATTTGACTATCTGGGAGGACATGGTTGACAACCATTCTGCTGTACCAGAGATAGTCTGCACTTATCCACTCTAGGCTTTTGGATATCAGCAAAGACTTTTTGCACCCCAAGGCAATGCCAAACTAATACACCTACTGACTTAACCTATTAAGGAATACCTGAAGGTGGTACTGCTCAGTGCTAGAAGTCTTAACAAGAAACTCCACTCCCTGCAAGCCTTCCTCTCTCTGGAGAATGTAGACATCTGCGTAGTAATGCGGACATGGTTTAAAGTCACGGAAAGTACTCCAGCAATGCAAGGTGTAATGCCTTTCACATCTTTAAACCAGCTACTGCACAGGATGGAACTAAAGGTGGAGGAGACTCTGTCTGTTTTAAAACAAATCTCACATCCAAACTAGTTAAAGTGTATGGCCCACCAGACTCATGCATGTGCAGCTCACCATAAAAAGGGTCTTTACCATATCTTTGCAACCTGTACTTCCTCCTCCATGTCTCAGGAACCCATAATATCTATCTCAATGTGCAAGAGTTCCTCACTCTTCAACCCAATACAATATTCATGGGGGATCTCAACTACCCCTCTATAGACCGAGAATCCTATAGCACTTTCTAATGCACAAGCCCAATGATTCATAAACTTTGTTAATACCAATGTGCTGGAACAGTTGTTCCATTCTCCTACCAGGAGTACAAACATTCTTGACCTTGTACTCACGAACATAGGGGACTGATGTTCCTCACCCAATTTAATGTCTTCGCTCATCATATCTGACCATGAGGTAGTATTGTCTGAAATAAAAATTAAATCCGGGGGTCCATTGAAACCAAAAACCTTTAGGTACTATTCCAAGGCTAGCCTCTTTGTACTAAGCTATACCTTAGCTAAATTCCATGCACCCACAAACCCAGTAAACACCATAGTATATGCTGAGTTATTTACAACATCTCTGTATAGCAGGTTGTCAGCATGCACACCTCATCTCCTGCACCTACCAAACCAACAACAAATAAACCTACATATGTGGAGGTCCCTACCAGAAGCTTACTTAAACATCAGAGACCTCCCAAACATGAACACAAGAACGATTCACATAATACATTCCCCTGCAGAACATAGTACACATAATATATCACACACCAGTGTCTCAGCAGTCAAGCCCCTAAGGCATAACACAAAAACAAATATCTTAGTCATAGGAGACTCAATTGTGAGACACACAGATGTCCCTTTGACCAGGTTGGATAAGGAAAAAGTCACGGTTAGCTGTCTGTCAGGTGCCAGGATCGACTACATCATACAGGCACTCAAGTCTCTCAACAACAGGCACTGTTATGACTTTGTCATAGTCCATGTTGGTGTGAATGACTTGAGATGAATCTCACTATATGAAGGGAGACATGACTGAGCTCTCTGATTATGTATCATTTTACCTTCACCTACTATGATACCTCAATATAAACAAAAATAAATTATTGACTTCCAACAATTGGCTTAGTTTCTGGTGTCATTCAATATCTGTCAGCCTGGGTGACATGGTCAACAGACCTTCATGCTTTGCCAGAGATGGTCTTCATCTGTTACCCCCTGGATTTCAGTTACTGGCTAAGGCTCTTGCCTTTTGTATGCAATGTCACAAGAACAAAATTCACAATGTAAAAATGCCCTCTAAAAACAATCTCAAGTTTATGCTGGTAAATGCTAAAAGTCTAAACCACAAACTTCACTCACTAGAAGCAGTCCTCACCTTGGAAGATGCTGACATTTGTGCAGTCACTGACACCTGGTTTAAGGCTGCAGTGTGCACCCCAGCTATACCAGGTTACATTTCCTTCCACACATTCAGAGCACAAACTGAAGGTGTGAGAACTAAAGGAGGTGGTGTATCAATATACATTAAAGATAAATACAACTCTAGATTGGTTAAACAGCTCAATTCCCTTGAATTATGTTAGGTGCAATTGGCTGTAAGTAAGACCCCTCTTCAGATCATTGACAGCTATAGGACTTCCTCTGTGAATCAGGACATCCACTCAGCCTATTTGGATCTACTTGAGTCAATCAAGATACAAACACCCTGGTTTTGGGTGACTTTAATTACCAATCCATTGAATGGATAAATTGTAAATGTTCTAACTCACTTGCCCAAAGGTTCCTGGACTTCGTTAACTCCAATGCCCTGGATTAACTGGTTGACACACCCACAAGGGGCTCAAACATCCTGGATCTGGTGCTCACCAATATGGGGGACCTTTGCACCACCCCCACTGTGTGGCCTTCCTTGGTGAGATCTGACCACAAATAAGTCTCACTAGAAGTAACTGTAACACAAGAGCACCCCCCCCCCCCTTAGCAACAACTAGACAAAAACAATTCTCCAAGGCTAATTACATCCTCATAAGTGACAGCATAAATAGCTTCATAGCCCCTCCCCCCCACTGATGGAACAGACACCTATGCTGAGTTTACACCAATGCTTTAAATGAACACCAGTATTGACTCTGCCATACCTGACAGAACCAAGGAAAGATTTCAAGGAAAAAACAAACCTGCCTGGTGGACAACTGCCATTAATAGGTTATACAACAGGAGAAAGAAATTGCTGTCTAAGAGTAGGAAGGAACGGTCTAAAAACTGGAAACACTCCCTCTTCAACTTAAACAAGCAAATAAGACTCCTAGTGAAGTCCTTCAAAAATAACTTTGAATCCAAATTAGCTATTCTAACTAAGGATAACCACAAGGCATTTTTTTAGTTACATCTGTAACCTCAAAAGTAAGGCCCAGATTTGCAATGAACTCATAGTTAATGGTACTACATATACAGAGCCTATGGCTATAGCAAACCTGCTGGCTGACAGGTTCAGTAAAAACTTCACTCCCCTGACCCCACCACATATACCCCAAAGCATCCCAAACACCTGTCCCCCACTTAGTAGCTCCAAGGAGCAGGTCTTAAATGCCCTCTCCAAAGCTAAAAACACAGCCTCTGTGGGACCAGACAACATTCCGGGCTGTGTTCTACATGGGTTAAAACAGGAATTAGCATCATCATTGAGCACACTTATCAATCACAGCCTAAGCACTGGCTTTGTCCCACCAGAATGGAAAACAGCTACTGTCATCTCTTTGCACAAAGGGTGTGCATCTATGGACCCCAGGAACTATGGACCTATTAGCACGACCAGCCTTATCTGCAAGGCCTTGGAACGAATCATCATGGACCTTATTAACAAAGATATAGGAAATCTCCAAGTGCTCAACCCCACCTAGTTTGGCTTTGTCAAGGGGAGATCATGCCTGTTAAACTTGGTGTACTTCTTCAAGACAGTCACCAAAGCCCTAGATGAGGGCAAATATGTGCATACAGCCTTCCTAGACTTAGCCAAGGCCTTTGACACAATCCCCCACTCAGGCATCATTGATAAACTCACCCAGCTGGATATCAACCCATATATTGTCAGGTGGGTTACAAACTGAACCACTGATAGAACTCATACAGTCAAAATAGGGGACTCCACCTCCTCCAGTAGACCCATAACCAGTGGTATTCCATAGGGGTTGGTTCTGGGACCCTACTGTTCAGAATCTACTTCTCTGAAGTACTGGCTAAAACTAAAGGACTGTTGCTGACAAAGTTTGCTGATTACTGCAAATGGAGATCAATCACTGAAACATCTAGCAATGTCAACATCCTGCAAGAAGGTTTCACGCAGACTAATGACTGGTGCCAAAGTCATGGTCTTAATGCATTTTTTTTGCATTACGTTTATCATCCCCTTCAGCAAGGGTGATGTTCCTGCAAACTACCATATCAATAGCAATACCCTAAGCACACAGTCAGTGGTGAGAGATCTAGGCACACAAGACAACAACAACCTTAACTTTGATCACCATGTCTCCATAGTGGTAAAAAGGACATTTTATTTTGCTCATCTCATAAGTACAGGCTTTGCCTCCAGAAAAAAAGAGGTTATAACCCTCTCTGTACTCTTCCCTCAACAGGCCAGTAACAGAGTACAACACTCCCTTTGGTATGTTCCTTTCCAGACACTATCAGCAATTGAAAAGACCACATTTGTTCCTTACAAACACAGAATTAAATCATTGTCACTTTACTCTGTCATACAGACTGCACAAAGGAGACCTGTGCCTTGCATATAGAGCAATCGCTGATCCAGCTTTAATGGAAATGCTGCATATTCACAAGACAAATGGCACATGGGTCCCTCACTCAAAGGACCTTAACCTGCTATGTGACATCAACAGAACTTGTTAGAGAGACAGATTTGTTTCACAGAGGTTGCCCCACATTTGATACTAACTTCCTATTCAGGTTAAACAAAGCCTCCCCCATTGGCCCTATTTAAGTGTAATTTGGACGATTGGATGGGTAACTGGAAATTCAGCCTGGGAGGGTTCCACCTGTTTCCCTCTTGGATGGGGCAATAGATGCTGATTTTTGTGTCTATTTGAACCAGACACCCTTAGGAACATGGGTTGAACTTAGCTAGGCTTGTAAGGTTCCTGGGGCCGTTAGGCTAATAACCTCCTATGGTCCTATGATCCTATGATAGCTGTATAGGGTAAGCTATGCTCACTTGGATTAATAATAAGAGAAACTCAAAGGACAAAACAATGCTCGTGGAATCACAATATCAACAAAAGAAAAAAAATCTTGGCCAAGTGTAGAAGGAATAAAACCATGCATACTAAAATCCCCCTGACCAGAATATATGTGTGTGAATGAGAGGGAGGATAGAGGTATGGTGAGGATGCAAGGAGTAGAAGTGAAGAAGGTGGATGAGTTTAAATACTTGGGGTCAATAGTTCAGAGTAATGGTGAGTGTGGAAGAGAGGTGAAGAAGAGATTACAGGCAGGATGGAGTGGTGGAGAAGAGTCAGAAGTGATTTGTGACAGACGAGTACCAGTAAGAGTGAAAGGGACGGTCTACAAGAGGGTAGTGAGACCAGCTATGTTACATGGGTTGGAGACAGTGGCATTGACTAAAAGGCAGGTGTTTTAGCTGGATGTGGCAGAGTTAAAGATGTTACGATTTGTATTGGGTGTGACAAGGGTGGACAGGATTAGGAATAAGTATATTAGAGGGTCAGCCCAGGCTGGAAGGTTTGGAGACAAAGCCAGATAGGCAAGATTACATTGGTTTGGATATGTGCTGAAGAGGGATGCTGAATATATTGGGAAAAAGATGCTAAGGATGAAGCTACCAGGTAAGAGGAAAAGAGGAAGGCCTAAGATAAGGTTTATGGATGTGGTGAGAGAGGACATGAAGGTGGTTTGTGTGGCAGAGCAAGATACAGAGGACAGGAAGAAATGGAAAGAGATGATCCACTGTGGTGACCCCTAACGGGAACAGCCGAAAGAAGATGATGATGACTAAAAGCTTCCTGACCAATCTAAACAGGCAGCTGAGAGGTTTAATTAATACTTCAAAGGCTAAATTTAAAGGAAAAAATAGCTTCTCAGGTAGAGGACAACCACAAAGCTTTTTACAGCTATAGCTATGTCTGTAACCTCAGGGGAAATACACAGCAATGCACAGAACTTATTGTAAACGGCATCAACCACACTGAACCTGAAGCCATTGCAAACCTTTTGAGGTTCGGCCGAAATTTCACCCCCCACCCCCAGTAGTCCAATGGAAATACCACATACCACAATTCCGCCAACATTTATTAGGGATCAGATTATCCATGCACTTTCCAAGGCCAAAAACATTGCACTGATGTGCCCCAATAACATTCCAGCATGTTTAATAAATATTATGAAATATGACCTCTCTGGTCCACTTTAATCACTTTTCAGCTGGAACCCTTAGTCAGGTTTTGTGCCTAAGGAATGAAAGAAGGCTACAGTCATTCCCCTACACAAAGGAGGTTCGACCACTGATCCGGGTAACTACAGGCCCATAAGTCTTACCAGCATCACGTGTAAGGCCATGGAAAGAACCATCATGTACATGATAAATGAGGATATAGGTAACTTACAAATGCTGGACCCATCACAGTATGGCTTTGTTGAAGGAATGTCATGCCTATTAAATCTGACAGACTTTTTTGAGAGGATCACCAAAGCAGTGAATGAAGGTAAGACAGCGTACACAGTTTGCCTCGACCTGGCCATGGCTTTTGATAAAATACTGCACTCAGGCATTATAAACAAGCTCACTAATTTAGGTATAAACCCTTTTATCACCCACTGGATAGCCAACTGGCTCACTGATAGGACCTAGGAGGTCAAAATAGATGAGGACATCTCCACCAAAGAGGTCTGTCAATAGCGGAGTCCCCTAGGGCTTGGCACAGAGTCTGCTCCTTTTTGACATCAATTTCTCTGAAATAGAAGCAAATGGGGAAGGTTTATGTTTGACTAAGTTTGCAGATGATTGCAAGTTGGGGGTTATCATCGACTCTCCTGCAAGACACTTGCATTCTTCAAGAAGGTCTCTGACTAACAAATGGCACCAAAGCATTGGTCTTAAACTCAATGCTAAGAAATTCATAATTGTACTCTTTAGCCAGGAAGGTTGACTTCCCAATTACCATGTTTATAATACACCCCTAAGAGTCGACCCAGTGGTCAGGGATTTAGGCATGCACATAGACAGTAGCATTACCTTCGAACACCATGTGGCCACAGTGGTGAGGAAGTGATTTTATGTTGCACAACTTATAAGTATGGGTATGGCATCTAGATCCAAAGAGGTCATTATCCCACTGTACTTTGTCCTTATCAGACCGATGATAGAGTACAATGCTCCCTTTGGTATGTACTTGACCAGGCATATGCAACAGCTGGAGCGACCTCAGACGTACCCTACAGAAAAAATACAAGGCATAACAAACCTGCCTTATGCAGACAGCCTTAAAGCCCTTTCCCTTTACTCAGTCTCCTAAAGAGTGCTGAGGAGAGATCTATGCCTGGCTTACAAGGCATCTGCAAATCCCTCATTTATGAATCTCCTGCATATTCGTAAGTCAAAGATTACCAGAAATATAAGGTCTAAGGACCTGAATTTTGTCTGTGACTTAAACGGAACATGCTGGAGAGACAGATGTGTGTCCCAGAGACTGCTCCTCCTATGGAACAGGCTTCCCATCCATATAAAACTGAATTCATCTATTACCCAGTAATATATGTAGTCTGATAAAGCAACTGTTTTGGTTGTGAAAGTGCTTACTGTTCTGTTATCGAGGATTAAAGTTTTAATGTGTTTTCACTGCTGTGTATAACCAGCGTATTTTTACATTTAAGTGCAATCTAGACCAGTGGATGAGGAATAGGAAACTTATACTGGGGCTGGCATCTTTGTCTCTTATGGGACAAGGTAGCTTATAAATGCCAAGCCCTCAGTGTCCTATTTGGATACAGGACATCATTGTTCTTTTGGGAAAACTTTACTAGGCTTAGAAAAGCCCCCCCCCCCCCCCCCAGGCCATTAGCCTAGTAACAAAGGCCATAAATGCCACAGGTATGTGGTACATAAGCAAGGGGGAACCAGATCTTACCACTATGTAGACTAGCCGTGTTAGCATGGGATGTATCATTACAGCACAAACTCACACTACAGGCATCATATATTCCGTCAGAGTAAAATTGTGTAGCAGACAAGCAGAGCAGGACCAACGTAGCCCATCATGAACTGAAATTGATTCAGGGGGTTTTTGAAGATTTGATCCATCTCTGGGGAATTCCTCAAGTAGGCTGTTTTGCCTCACTAAACAATCAGCTGGCAAAATTCTATTCTGGGACTCCATACAAGAAGGCCTGGAAGGCACATTAATTTACTTTTACTTGGACAGGAATGTTCCAGTATGTTTTTCCACTGATATCCACTTTACTTCTGAAGGTTCAGACAACTCTCTAAAGATCATTGTGGTGACTCTCTTCTGGCCCAGGCAACAGTGGTTCTCCTTTCTTTTGGAATTGGCCATAGAGAATTACCACAAGCTTCCTCACAGACTTGATTTACTCACACTAGAACATGGGTGTTTAATACATCCAGACTCCAAACAACTGGTGTATATACCTGCTTAAAGTTGCATCCCAGTAGTCTGCTGCCTTATCTGTGGTCAGATTGTAGTAGTGACAGTATTGTGAATTCTGCCCCAGGATTTGTGTTTCTGTACTTCTTATAGCTGTGTATATCTGCTGAAAGTTGCATTCCAGTGCCTTTCTGTTACCTTGCTACTGCCTCTTTCCCCATTCTTTTAGTCTGACCCACCCACTGCTGAGAACATTAAGTTAAAAGTTTCTGAAACTCTAACCACAGGGCTTGAGCTCCAATCTGATGGATTTAAAAGGCTGTGTCTCTGGCTTCCGCCCCTTATGGTAATCTGACTTTCAGCATCCCTGCCTCAGCTCCTTCATTACTATTGTCTGTTGTGTAACCTATTTAAATACTTTCCTACCCATCTTCTTCCATATCTCCCTAATACTAAGTGCCCACCCAGCTACACAATATTACACTTGAGTAAACCTCCCTTACTACAAACTGTCTCCTGCTCATTTTCCCAGGTCTTCTATCAACTTGGCATCTTTGCCACACTCTGAGGGGGTACACAGTTAATCCTGCTCCGTACTTGGCAAATAATAGATTAATTTTATTGTTTTGTACTTCAGTTAAATGTTTAAAGTTGTTACTGCTTTATGTTTGCTTTATTTATAGATGTTGCCTTTAAACCATTCTAAAAGTTCCTAGTACTTGAAATTGTCTTGTCAAGCAATCTTTCTTGGTGTTATTACAACAAGAGGTTAGCAGTGCCCTGTACAGGCACAAACTTCTAGAAAGTACATTTTTTCTATAAAACTTCCTTTAGGACTGAAACCTGTAACTTAGTATGGCTAAAACGCGCTTAGAGCAGCTAGTTTGCACATTAAGCAGCACTAATATTAAATCTTAGTACGATCTAACCTCTGCATAACCCATTCCATGGCTAGTCCACCCAAATACAGGTCTGGACAACATGGATATGCAATTTTCAAATATCTCCTTAGCCAGCATGATAGATATGGGCATCGTAAGACAATGTAGCAATTGTCTCATGTTCAGAATACCATTTAATCCTTAAAAGAACAAATACACCATACAAGAGATGCACATACAGAATTTCACTGAATGCAAAGCTCTTGCATACAAACAAGGTTGTCAAGAATACATACTACATCTACCACACAGTATCCACAACACACACATGCACCAACATACGCTGAGGCACTAAAAAACAATCTTCCCAAACCTCAAAGACATCCTAAGCCTGTAAACGATAATGCCTATCCTTAGCAATCTCTAGAGGACTCACCAAAAGCTACCTCAAGCACCACACATACGCCTACACCCAGTGGAGCCCCAAGAGCAGAGCCCATAAGACAAGCTAACACATTACCCAGGATTCTTGTCATAGAGGTCTCTATTGAATGACACAAAGATGCCCCACTCACCAGACTGAATAAGGAGAAGTTACCAGTTAGTTGCTTATCTGAAGCCAAGATCTGCTAAGTTACCCACACACTCAAGTCACTACTCCACAGGTACCAGTATGATTACATCATAGTCCATATGGGCTCTAACAACTTTCCTGGACTATATGAAAAGAGACATTGTTGATTTCTCTGAATATATGTCTCAGGCAGGTATGTGCCTTATATTGAGCAGCATTCCATCTTCAACAAGTACGATGCCACAGTATGAACAAATGATGATTGATTTCAGTAATTGGCTTAATTTCTGGTGTCTTTCCAAGGAGATTCAATATTTGTCAACATGGGAGGACGTAGATAACAAACCACATTGATTTGCAAAGAATGGTCTGCACCTGTCTCCCCTAGGCATCTGAATATTGGGAAAACTATATCCACCCCTTAGATCATTTTTAGGCAATGCCAAATTGACAAACCTACCAACATATCTAATAAAACCCCAAAAAATCTAAAGGTGTTATTGCTCAATGCTAGGAGCCCAAAGAAGAAACTCTGCACCATACAAGCTTTCCTCACTCTGGAGAATATAGACATCTGTGCCTTTACTAAGACATGGTTTAAATCCACAGAAAGTACTACAGCAGTGCAAGGCTTCAGTTCCTTCCACACATTTAGACTATCAGCTGCACAGACAGGGGCAAAAGTTGGAGGAGTCTCAATCTGTATTAACAACAAGCATAATGCTATGTTAATTTAACAGGATGATGCCCTGGGATTTATCCATGAGCAAATCACCATAGACAAAGTCCCATACCATATCCTAGCAAGCTCTAGGTCACTCTGTATGTTCCTAGTATTCCATACCGTATACCTAGACCTAATGGAGGCACTTACCATCAAACCAATTACCTTATTCATGGTAGACTTTAACTACCTCTCTATAGACTGGGAAACATACACTGCCTCATACTCGCAAGCACAAAGATTCCTGGACTTTATTAACACAAATACCCTTGATCAGATAGTGTACACACCCATTACAGGTTCAAACATACTAAATCTGGTATTCACTAATATGGGAGAGTGCTGCATCCCCAAGTGTCACATCCTTACTGGTAAGGTTTGACTGCAAAGCTGTCTCCTTCAAAATAAAAATCAACTCAGGAACCCCAGCAAACCCTGTAACAGTTAGGAACTATTCCAAACTAACTACATCCTATTAAGTGATAGTTTGTCAAAATTCAATGTCCTCCCAGCCCTGAGTTCACAAAAACATATGAAGAATTGTTCACAGAGACTCTGTACAACCATGTAAATTACTGTATAGAGCTACTGTACATATTAGAAGTAAGCCCAAAATAAACTCTAAAAATAAACCACACTGGTGGAATTCTAACCTTAATAGAGTATATAACAAATGGAAAAAAGTCAGAGCTAAAATCAGTAAGATCAACTCCCATAATGACAAGAGCACTCTGATTATAGTAAATGGGAAATTAAGAGAACTAATTAAGTCCAACAAGGCGAGTTATGAGGTCAAGATGGCCTCACAGACTTAAGACAACCACACAGCTATCTACAACTATGTTTGAAACCTCAAGGGTAGCACATATCAATACCAGACTGGTAGTCAGTGCTGCCACCTTCACTGAGAAGAGTGACACAGAGAATATGCTAGGTGACAAATTCAGCTCAAACTTCACCCCCACTTTTCCTCCATGAAATACCAAGTAGCATAACCCCCCAACTATTAACAGGGAGCAGGTCCTGATGGTGCTTGCTAAGGCCAAAAACACAGCTTCAGTGGCACCTGACAGTATGTAGGGATACCTGCTAAATAACTTGAAACATGAGCTATTAGGACCATTTGTGTTACTTTTCAACAATAGCCTCAAAACAGGCTTTGTAACACGAGAAAAGAAGACTACAGTGATTACCCCACTTCACAAAGTTGGCCAATCAATCTACCATGGAAACTATAGCCCTATTAGTCTGACTAGACTAATGTGCAATGTCATGGAACAAATTATCATGGAAATGATCAGTAAAGAAATAGGCAACCTTTAGACAAGTCTATATCACTTTGTTGAAGTGACTAACAGTTGAATCCCTATTCATCAAACTTAATCCATCAAAAGCTAAATCCGTTGAATGTTCATTTACACAGATTCTTTCCAATGGAAAAAACTAGTTGGTCATCATCAAGTATTTGCCCTTTCCCCCACCATAGTCTGATCTTGGAGTTGGTATATTTAGTTAGGGGGGTGTGGAGGGTGCAGACCCCCACATTGGGAGTGTGGAATTTAAATAATGCGTTTTTTTGTGATGGTTACCAGGTTGGCCCGCTGTTTTTTTCCCCTGTGAAAAAAATTGCTTAATGAGCGTTCAACAGATTTAGCTTTTGATAGACTAGTTCGATGAATAGGGATTTGACAGTTAGTCACATTGATGAAGCGGTATAGACCCCATTCAGCCACTGGACCCAACTCAGTTTGGTTTTGTCAAGGGAGGGTCAGGCCTACTAAACCTGATAGGCTTCTTTGAAAAGATCACCAAGGTAATTGAAAAGGAGAAAATGGTGCATATCATCTACTTGGACTTGGCTATAGTGTTTGATAGAATACCTCACTCGGCTATAGTTGACAAACTCACCATAGTAGACATAAAGCCCTACATAACTCTCTGGATTGCCGGCTGGTTCACAAGACAGGACCCAGGAAATTAGGATTGGTGATACCACTTTCAGAGTACCTCAGGGATCTGTGCTGAGACCACTCCTGTTTGACATCTACTTCTCAGAGGTAAAGGCTAATGTCAAGGCCTTTGGCTGATCAAGTTCAGAGATGAATGCAAATTGGGAGCTATCATAGTTTCCCCCATGAAACAAACATCTTACAAATGACTTGTGCCAAATTCATAGACTAAAACTGAATGCCAAGAAATACATTATAATGCCTTTTGGAAAAACTTCCATCCAGGCTAATTACTTCATCAATAAGACACCCCTAAGAGTTGACCTGGTGATCAGGAATCTGGGAATATGCGTAGATAGTAATATGGCCTTTGACTAACATGTGGCCAAGGTAGTAAGAAAATCATTCTATGAAGCCCAACTTATAAGTAAGTGCATAGCATCCAGGTCCAAGGAAGCAAAGTGCCACTTTATTCATCCCTTATCAGACTAATCGAGTATAATGCTCCCTTCGGCATGTACCTGACCAAGCATATGCAACAGCTGAAATGTCCACAAAAGTTCCTTTTCAGGATAACCCAGGGTATAAGCACATTGTCCTGTATGGATCATCTTAAATCCTTATTTCTATACTCTCTCTTCCACAAGGTACTGAGAGGCAATCTATGCCTCGCATTCAGAGCATCCTCAGATCCAGTTCTGACGGACCTTTTGCACATCTGCAAAATGAAGAGCAGCAGATAAACTAGATCCAAGGATTTAAATTTTGCTTGTGACCTAAATAATACATGTTTGTGAGGCAGATATGTATCTCAGAGGATCCCATGCTATGGAATTGGCTCCTCATCCATGTGAAGCAGAATTCATCCCCGACCCTATTTAAGCATAACCTTAACCAACGGATTGGAAATTGGAAATTCAACCTGAGTCTGATCCCTATGTCTCTGACAGACAGAGGCAGACAGTAATGCTCAAACAAACATATCCCCCCACATATCCTATAGAATCTTCCTAACTAACATACCTTCTCCTAATAAATGCCCATGATATGCAGAGGCACAGTTGGGATAGATTGTATGGTTAGGCTTATAAAGGCTGTGGTAGTTGTTAGCCTAGTATATACCTAGGAACCTTTGAACAACTGACTGTTTGGATGATAAGCTCTTCATACCTTTTAGATACCTGTTTTCTGAAGAAGTGTAGCAGGTACTAATGGAGGCAGAGTTGGCATAATATTTAAGGGGTTAAAATCACAGATACAAGCTTAGGGTTGGCATAGTGGTTATATCAGAATTAGGGAGAGTAGTGACCTTTTGAGCTCATTGATGGCCTTCATGGTCACCACTAAGGAGAGGAGTAGAGGCTCCTTTACAGTTGTGGCCTGAACAGCTCTACCATTGTTGTCCAGCAGCAACTCTGCAGGTTGGTGTCTTCTAAAGTGTTCCAACAGCTGAATGTCTACCTCACCACTAGGGAGCACTTTCTGCCATGGCTGGTTGAGTCCCATAACCACCAGGCACCAACCAGTAAGCTACAGTGATGTAGACAACAGATGACATCAGCCAAAGAGTAGAATAAGATCTGTGTGGGTTGGTCTCTGGGCTGGGCTGGCATCCTCTATGTGCCATACATTATCTTCCATCCATGTGTTCTCCTATTTTATGTGACAGTCCCATATGTTATTTGTTATCCAGTCATTCCCATCATTAAGTGACCAGTGTCTGCCTGTCTGTCTGTGTCCAGCCAACATTGTTCCCATTTTTGTGTCAATGCCACTTTTGTCTATCGATATCTGTGCCTTTGGTTTATTTGTCTGCCCTTGCAACATTCCCTTCTCCCTGTATCTTTCCCACAAACATTCCTTACTGTCATCCTCATCTAACCTTTATCTCCACATTTGAAAAATGGGAACCTTTCCATCAAAAAAATAATTCCTTCTTGCCACCCACTACCTGTCATTTCTTATGGTTGCTCTTGTGTGTTTTCTTCTTCTTCTTGCTATTCACACCTTTTCTAATTGCCTTAGCTTTCCCTTTCCTCCCCATGTATATGATAAATTGGGTTGGCACTTTACTTTTTTAGCCATTTCTTTGCATGTCTAACACGGCATGTATGGCAGCAATATGCTGCTTCATTGCAGACATGAGTGTGGATTGTCTTAGCCATACACAAACTTGCTTTTCTGTGATATCACACAATCCCATTATATGTACTTTGTTAGCGCAACTCATCCATTGATTGTGCCAAATGCCAAATCTCCCTGTAATGATGCTTTACTCATTTCCAGTGCTCTGCTTTGATTTGTATATCAGTTTTATGCAAGCCCCGATACAATTGCACCCGTAAACATTTATTTTCCATGCATATCCATTATAACTGTACTTTAGTAGCATTTTTCTAATGTTGCCTTATTAAATAAATAAATGCTTTCAGTGACATCATTATTTGTAAAATATGTAAACACATACCTTTATTTTGAGTGTCTCTTGATAAAACTAAAAACTGGTCAAGTTGTGAACAAGTAGTTCTGTTTTTCAGAGATCCCAGCATAGTTTTGAATACCGAAGCTTCAACATTGCCTTTTGCACAGAAATACATCCCAGTGTTATTTCTTAAATTTCTGATTTTAATCTTGTTAGCTTCTAACTTTTGTTCAGTATTCATATGTTCCATCTCTGCAATATTTATAGTGTCTGGCTCTGTGCAACTTAAATGGTCACGATCACTTACGAAGCACCAGGTGATGTTTTTTGTGTCATCATGAAGTTTACATTTTAAAGTGATATCTTCATGTTGTGATTCATTCACAAATAAGGTGAACCCTAGAAAGAAAGCACAATTAAAACTGAAGTTGTCTTACTGAAGTCCATTAAAACTTAGCAAGTAAACCAGATAGAGAAATGTAGTCATTCTAGTCACTGAATATCACCATATACAAACGCCACGTACACAGACAGACACACAAAGACACACATTGTAACATTCCGCTGTTGCAGCTGACTACTTCAAATACACATTTTTGTCGATGGGTTGGAGAGGTGTCACTACCCATTGATGTCACTGTGTGTCAAATTATGCTATAGTCAATAAATAAATAGTAACTAGCTGTTACTATAGCATACTTTTGAATATTTGCATTTGGTCACAGTTGTGTGATTGTGCCATTAAAATATATAAGTTGGGGGAGAGGTGAAGTCCCCAAATAAAGGAATGTGAGGATAAAGCCTCCCATATAAAACACTGTGTATGTGTTTCATTTGAATTCATGTGTGACTGTGTGAAAGTTGTTTGCTGGGTTGTATGTACTGATAGGTGTAGTGCAGTGTATTATGTTTGTGTGTCTCTCCGGCCAAGATTGTGCTAGACAGTCAAGAGGAGAAGGTTAACATCTGCACTACACCTCAAGCAACTTATAGCCCTTCAAAACCCACACCATCAACACCCACACATAGCAACACTAACCCACATATGCGGAGGCCCTTGACATTAACCTGTCCAAGCAACAAGGACCTCCAAAGCTGAAATGCAAACAAACACCAGTCACAACCAAAGTGACAAATAGCTCACAACACCAGTGTGCTGACAAATAGCTCACAACACCAGTGTGCCACCCAACAACAGCCCCTAAGGCAAGACAATGTACCTAACACTTTAGTCATAGGTGACTCTATAGTCAGGCACACTGATGCCCCACTCACCAGGCTGAACAAGGAGAAAATTACAATCAGCTGCCTGTCGGGTGCCAGGGTCCGCCACATAACGCATGCACTCAAGTCACTCCACAACAAGTATAAATACAACTCTGTCATTGTCCATGCTGGAGTGAATGACTTAAGATGTACCTCCCTGGACTATATGAAAAGAGACATGGAAGAGCTCTCGGATCATGTGGCCCAGGCAGGTATGACCCTAGCTCTGAGTAGCATCTTGCCTTCGCCCAGAATGATACCACAGTATAAGGACAAAATGATTGACTTCAACAATTGGCTAAGCTTCTGGTGTCATTCAAAGGTGATCCAGTATCTGTCTGCCTGGGAAGACATGATCGACAAACCACGATGCTTTGCCGGAGATGGTCTGCACCTGTCACCCCTGGGATTTAGGTTACTGGCTAAAGCTCTTGCCAGCCCTATAGTGCCTTTTTTAGGCAAGGTTCAAAGGATAAAACCAGCACCGTAACAGATACAAGCATGCAAAATATGAAAGTAATGCTACTCAATGCTAGAAGTCTAAACCTCAAAATGCACTCTCTCGAGGCACTCCTAAAAATGGAGAACATTGATATCTGTGCAGTAACTGAGACTTGGTTCAAGTCTCCAGAGAGCACCCCCACAATACCATGCTACAACTCTTAGCACACATTTCGGCTACAAAACCAAGACCGAAACACTAAAGGTGGAGGAGTGTCCATATTCACCAAGGATATTCACACCTCCAGGCTAGTTGCCCAACACAATGCATCTGAAATTCTCCAGGTGCAACTAACACTAGGTAAGACTGCAATCCAAATTGTAGCTTGCTACAGATCCCCCACCATGCCCCAAGATTCTCACTACACCTTTCTAAACATACTGGAAAATATTAAGATACAACCAAACACCCTAATACTGGGTGATTTCAACTACCCTGCCATTAACTGGGAAAACTACTCGGGTACCAACTCCTTTTCCCAACGGTTCTTGGAATTCATAAATTCCAACTCCCTGGATCAACTAATCCATTGTCCCACCAGGGGCTCCAATATCCTAGACCTGATCATTACCAACATGGGAGATAGATGCTCCACACCAGTGGTCACCCCCTCATTGGTCAGGTCTGACCATAAGCAAATCATCCTTGGCATCCACATCGCACCCCCACCCCCTAGTAAGGAAACCTCTTTAAAAAACTTCTCCAAAGCCAACTTCATGCTACTGAAGTCAGAAGTGACAAACTTCATGACACCCATGCAGACGGGATCTGAAAGTTCGACTGCAGAATCTTACACTAAGGCACTGTACGAGCACATCCACTCGTGCATGAATCGTGCCATCCCAAATAGAACCACGATGCTCGCCTCCAAAAAAAGGAAGCCAATCTGGTGGTCCCCTGCTATAAACAAACTATACAACAGAAGGAAGAAACTGTTGCAGAAAAGAGGAAAATACCAGGATGCAAAAAATTGCCTCACCAGCCTCAGTAAGAAGCTGAGATCCCTCATAAAATCCTCAAAAGCTAGTTACGAAAATAAAATTGCCAAAGATTCCAAAGACAACCACAAGGCATTCTATAGTTATGTCAAGAATCTAAATGGCAATGCTCAGATCTGCTCTGAGCTTCAACAGAATGGCATTAAATTTACTGATCCCAAGGATATTGCCAATATCCTGGAAGATCGATTTAATGCCAACTTCACCCACTTCTCACCCCCTAAAGGACCCATCTCAATACCAAAAGATTGCCAAATTCCGATAATCACGGCCACACAGGTAAAAACCGCACTCTCCAAAGCTAAGAACACAGCATCCATGGGACCAGATGACATCCCAGGCTGTGTACTACATGACTACAAAATG
Organism: Protopterus annectens; assembly: GCF_019279795.1. Taxonomy (NCBI): domain Eukaryota; kingdom Metazoa; phylum Chordata; order Ceratodontiformes; family Protopteridae; genus Protopterus; species Protopterus annectens. Next base: position 1,152,933,651 of record NC_056739.1, read on the forward strand.
AACTGGTATCTCACCTAAGTGTCATGTTTAATCATAGCCTCACCTCAGGCTTCATGCCCATTGAGTGGCGCACAGCTACAGTTATCCCACTCCACAAGGAGGGGGTCCACCTTGGATCCCAGGAACTACCGTCCCATCAGTCTGACGAGCCTGATCTGCAAGGGCATGGAACGCACTATCATGGAACTTATAAACAAAGACATTGGCAACCTTCAAACACTGAACCTCACCCAGTTTGGGTTTGTGAAGGGCTGATCGTGTCTCCTGAACTGGATTGACTTCTTCAAATCAGTCTCCAGAGCTGTGGACGAGGGTAAGGTGGTCCACACAGCCTATCTGGACCTTGCCAAGGCCTTTGACACCATCCCCCACTCTGGAATCATAGATAAACTTACTAAACTGGACATAAATCCCTACATCACTCGATGGGTTACCAACTGGATTACTGACAGAACCCAGACTGTAAAAGTAGCCGACTCCAAATCCAGCTCCAGACAAGTGACAAGTGGAGTACCTCAGGGTTCAGTCCTGGGACCACTCTTGTTTGGCATCTACTTCTCTGAAGTACAGGCCAACACTAAGGGACTCTGGCTAACAAAGTTTGCAGATGACTGCAAACTGGGAGCCATTATTGAATCCCCAAATGATGTGGATATTCTACAAAAGGGCCTTACAGAAACAGATGCCTGGTGCCAGAGCCATGGGCTCAAGCTTAATGCCAAGAAATGTATAGTTATCCCCTTTGGAAAAAAACATGTACTCATGAATTACCACATAGGTGGCAGTACACTAAACATCAAAAGTATGATGAGAGACTTAGGGACACAGGTGGACAGAGGTCTCACTTTCCATAACCACATCGCCACAACAGTCAGGAAATCCTTCTATGTGGCACACCTCATCACTAAGGGCTGTTCATTGAGAAAAAAGGAGGTCATTGTCCCACTGTACTCATCCCTCATTAGACCCATTATAGAGTATAATGCCCCGTTTGATATGTACCTTACAAGATATCTGCAACAGCTGGAAAGGCCACAGAAATACCTCACTAAAAGAATCACAGGCCTAAAGCAGATGCCATATGCTGACTGTCTAAAAAAACTCCAGCTATACTCTGTGGCATATTGTCTACTCAGAGGTGATCTCTGTTTAACATACAAGGCCATGTCAAACCCTGAGCTGTTGGACATGCTCCAGAAATCCCAATCCCTCAGAACCACACACTCCGAGGATCTAAACCTTGTCATCACAATGAACAAAACATGCTGGAGGGATAGGTTCCTGACCCAGAGACTCCCCATACTCTGGAATAGACTGCCCATACATGTCAAGCAGAGCGCCTCCTTGGCCCTCTTCAAAAGGAACCTGGATGATTGGATGAGAGATAGGAAATTCACCCCGGGGTTCATATCAGTCGTCCTGCTAGACAGGGATCCAGAGAAGTAAATATTGTGGGAAGAAATATCCAGGGAATTGTTATGACTAGGCTTGTATAGGCCCTAGAGCCAATAGCCTAGTACCAACCTATGAACCTATGAACCTATGGTGTGTTAGCAGATGTTAGTGTGGATTTAGCCTTCACAGAAATATTCTTGTTATGTTTCCTTTTGTCTTGTGAACAGCTATGTTTTGGGATTGGGGATTTTAGGTGGTGTGTGTGTGTGTGTGTGTGTGTGTATGTGTGCACATATATATGTACATATACAGAGAGAGAGAGAGAGTGGCACACAGTATTGTAGTGGATAGCATTGTTGTCTCACAGCAAGAGGTTCCCCAGTTCGATTGTCAGCTGGGGTGCCTTATGTGTGAAGTCTGCACGTCCTCCCTGTGTTCCTGTGGGTTTACTCCAGGTACTCCAAAGACATGCAGTAGATGGAGTGGATGTGCAAATCTGTGGTATGAAAGAACAGCCATGGCAGGACTGGCCACCCAACCTTGGCTCTAAGTGATTGTCACTGTTGAAGTGACAACCCCAACCCCATGAGAAAAAAATGGGAAAAGGGATTGTGGATATGGTTGCATAGTGGAACAGCAGGTAATGTTGTCACCTCACAGATATAGGTTCTCTGGTTCAATTCTCAGCTGAGGTGCTTTATTGTGCAGAGTCTGCATGTCATCCTGTGTCCGTGTGGGTTTTCTCCTATTGCTATGGTTTCCTTCCACCTTCCAGAAACATGCAGTAGGTGGACTGGACATACTAAATTGACCATAGGTATAAGCATGCATGAAGGAGTATGGTACAAAAAATAACCATTGCAGGGCTAGCTACCTGCATGTGTGAACATTGGGTCTAGATGGTAGTCACTGTTGGTGTGACATCTCGACCCTATGTGCAAAAAACAGGCCATTGGAAAAATGAGTGTCCATATTTGGCAGAGCAACCTGCACCATACACTGAGGTGCCACAACAATGGAATTCTAACTGGATGCCAAACCCTCGACAACAACCACAATGAAGGTTCCCTGAACAGAAACAACAGCAGTTGTACCCCTTCCTTCCTGTGGATCAGGACAGGCCACATGTTATGTTACTAGTTAAAAATAAACCATATCCATTTTTGATTGATACCGGAGCAACTAAATCTATGCTAACTAGCAGAACAGCCATGAATATTCCACTTTCTAATAAAGTGACTAAAGGAGTAGGTGTTTCCGGTATACCTATCGAGTATTCTGAAACCGTTCCTGTCCCAATAACTTTGGGACTGTTGCAGGATAATCATGCCTTTTTAGTAGGATCATCAGCACCTTTAAATTTATTAGGATGAGACTTGTTGTGCAAAATGGGGGCCTCCATCTTTTGCACAGCTGACGGAGTCTATCTCCAAGTACCTTCAGACCAACAGGACACTACTTTAGCAGCCTTGGATGATACTATCACATTGCAATCAATGTGTATTCAGTCAGATTCTAACAGAAATGAAGATTTACACTCCCTACCCTCTTGCTTGTGGACAACTCATAATAATGATGTAGGATTTTTGACTTCAGCTATCCCTGTAAAAATAACTCTAAAACCTTGAGCAAAGTTACGGCGAGTACCACAGTACTCTCTGACGGCTGAGGCTATTTCTGGTATAGCCCCTGTTATTTCTGCACTAGCACAGCAAGGAATAATAGTACCCACCACAAGCCCATGTAATACTCCAATATTACCAGTAAAGAAACCTGGTAAACAAGCTTACAGATTTGTACAGGATCTACGGGAAGTTAACAAAGCAGTTATGCCTGTTTTTCCAATTGTGCCAAACCCTGCCACTATTTTAAGTTGTATCCCACCTACAGGTAAATGTTTTACAGTAATAGATATTTCATCAGCTTTTTTCTCTATACAATTACATTCTGATAGTCAATATTTGTTTGCTTTTACCTACAAAGGGCAACAGTACACTTGGACCCGATTGCCCCAGGGGTATGTAGAATCTCTGACTTTATTTTCAAGGGAAATGCATAGTGCAATTACAAGATTTACAGCTGCCGTCATGTTCAGTACTAGTCCAATATGTGGACGATATACTTATAGCCTCCCCAGATAGTAACGCCTGTAAGGAAGATTCTCTTTTAGTGTTAAAATTTCTAGCTGCACGTCGATTTAAAGTAAATAAATCAAAATTACAATATTGTCAAAATAAAGTACAGTATTTAGGACACATAATTGAAATGGGTTCTCGTCGGATACTCCCAAACCGTATCAGTTCTATTCAAACTGTACCTCATCCTGTAACCCAGAGGCAACTTAGAGGGTTCCTTGGTCTAGCAGGATACTGCAGACAGTGGGTGTCTAATTTTTCAGAAACTACTGCCCCTCTGTTGCAACTCTTGAAAAAGGACATTACAGACCCTCTACCCTGGACGTCACAGCATGATGAGGCTTTTCAGGCAATTAAAACAGCCCTGGTAAATCCTTCTGCCTTAGGGTTACCGGACTATTCTAAACCTTTCATTTTTTTTGTTGCGAACGAAATAAGACTGCTCTGGGTCTCTTAACCCAGCAACGCACTGGAGGATACCGACCAATTGCTTACTATAGCACTCAATTGGATCCAGTTGCTTCTGGTTATCCAGCTTGCTTAGGGGCTGTGGCTGCTGCTGCCGTCTTGGTAGACATGGCAGCTCCACTAACCCTGGGACATGACACTGTACTAGCAGTCCCGCATGCTGTTCAAGCCTTACTTTTGAAAACTAAAACACAATATCTTTCAAATGCATGCCTTACTAAGTACAAAATAAGTTTAATGGGAAATCCTGCTTTACAAATTAAACGCTGCCCACCACTAAACCCTGCCTCTTTAATACCAACCTCAGACGAGGGCGAACCACATGATTGTGTGTTAGTAGTTAACTCTGTTCTTTCTCCTAGGTTAAATTTATTTAATACTCCTTTGCAAAATCCTGATTTAGTTTTTTTCATTGATGGATCCTGTTTGAGAACAAACTCCGGCAAATTCCAAGCTGCTTGGTCAGTCTGCACACCGACTGAAGTATTGCAATCAGCACGATTACCTACTGGCGCCTCCACACAGGCCATGGAATTAGTGGCATTATCACATGCATGTAAACTAGCTAAAGACAAGTCTGTTACTATTTATACTGATTCCCTTTATGCCCATGGTGTTGTTCATGATTTAGGCATATTATGGAAAGAACGAGGGTTCTTAACATCTTCCGGAACACCCATTAAAAAACATTTTTATATCAATAATTTATTACAAGACTTATTGTTACCTTCTGAAATTGCTGTTGTTAAATGTGCAGTCCATCAATCCAATGACACTTTCAAGAGTAAAGGCAATAATTTTGCTGACTGGGCTGCTAAACAGGCTGCTTTCTCACAAACTGTTCAGGGTCACTTTTTGCAGCCATTACAATCTATGAAAACTTTTAATGAAACAGTACTAAAAGCTTTACAGAATGAGGTCTCAGAATCAGAAAGAAAAACATGGCTGGCTCAAAATTGTTTTAAATGACCTGATTTAATTTGGCAACATCCAGATGGCAAATTGGTTTTCCCCCATCCATGCTAAATTTCCTCATTAAAGCTTATCATTTGCCAGCCCATGTTGGGGTATAAGCTTTAATAAAACAAATCCAAAAGGATTGGTTTGCCCCAAAGCTTTCTGTTTCTGTACAGCACTTTGTGAGCAAATGCTCCATTTGTTTACAGTAAAATATTTCTAAAGGCACAATGGCTCCCGTACAACCCTTACCAAAACCATTGGGACCATTTTGTGCTTTGCAATGGGATTTTATAGAATTACCACTTTGTGCACGTTTTAAATATGTTTTAACTGTTGATGTTTTTTCTGGATGGTTAGAAGCATACCCTTGTGCGAAAAATGATGCTATCTTAGTTGCTAAGAAACTTTGTTATGACGTTATACCTCGATTTGGTGTTCCTTGTTATATATATTCAGACCGTGAAACACATTTTACAGCTCAATTAATTGACTCACTGTGTACTATGTTGGGCATCACTCTAAAATTCCACTGTCCATATAGACTGCAGGCATCTGGAATTATAGAATGCATGAATCAAACATTTAAAACTAGACTAGAAAAAATTACTACTGAAACAGGCCTCACTTGGGTACAGGCCTTACCACTAGCTTTGCTCTCTATGAGAGCACAAGTACATCCTACTAAAGGTCTTTCTCCTCATGAAATTCTAATGGGCAGACCTATGCGCATGCCCATGACTCCACCACCACCCTTTTCTGAGTACAATGCCTTTGATCATGAAGTTATTGTATACTGCACTTCTCTTGTTTCTTTCTTACAGTGTTATCACCGCCAAGTAGCAGCGGCACAACATAACCCTGATCCTTTGACGTCTTCTGAACTACAACCAGGTGATTGGGTCTACTTCAAGTCTTTCTCCAGAAAAACGGCACTGCAACCTCGTTAGAAGGGCCTTACCTGGTTCTATTGACAACCTCTTCAGCGGTACGATTACAAGGCTCACCAACCTGGATTCATATATCACACGTTAAGAAAGTCATCCCTTCCGAAGATCAAACACCTCTACCTTTCACAGCTCCAGAATCTCCACCTATCGCCTCCCGTACTCTAAGCCATACTGTTCCTGCACCTAACAATGTCTGACATTTCTTCAATCAGAACACTTCTTCATTCTAATACAATACCACCAAAACCACCATTTCCACTGAAGTTCTGTAAAACAATCTTGGTGGTTATTTTTGTTGTTCTTATATTTCTACTGTGACCATTCCTATTTTCCGCTACAGTAATACCTCATGCCAAAAAAACTGCATGGCATCCACCATTCAATACCTACCAAGCTATAAAATATACTTATGCATCATCGCTTAATGTTTCCAATTGCTGGATCTGCACTGCCATTCCTACGGTTCATGGGGGTTTGATGCTAAATATAGTTCCTTTAGGGATTAAAGAGACATGGACGAATCTGATCTATGACACATCAAGAGTTATTTCGAAACACAAAGTAGCATTACAGTTGTCTGTCCGTCAAAATGGAACTGTGTCTTTCCAGAAACTTAATAAAATCAGAGTAGGGTGGAGCCATTGCAACAAAACAGTGGTATATAACTGCACTGCATGGGGCTGTGTAACTGATTTCTCACCTATATCAAGAATTGTAAAAAATTCTATAGCTAACTTTTCCCAGAAAATAGAAACTGTCTACTGGAAAATATTTGAAGGGCGGCAGAATGCTGAGAATCGCTTTAAGCCTATCAATATCACCATCAAAGTAGAGAACTTTTATTTTGTGTGCGGAAGAAAAGCATATAAATGGCTACCAGGAAACTGGTCTGGCAGCTGTTTCCTGGGTTACCTAGTTCCAGCTATCTGACACGTATCTACATTACCTAAGGCAGAACGTTAATAGTCCCTGTGTCTTGAGACAAACCTCTCCAAGAACCGGCAATTCTGCAGCTTAGTCCGACAATATAAATGCCGATGGAAAAGATATTTCAAAAGATCAACAAGCTCTAAAAACAAACTGGAATTTTATTGAACAAATACAAAATTATATCCAAAGTAGTGTCCAAGGTTAAGCGCTTTCACTTGCTTGATAGCAAGCTTCATCAGAACAATGTAAAACAGACCTCTCAACATTTAAATAATTCCGAGTTTTGGGGTCCAAATAATGGGGTGGCATGATTTCCGAGTGGGAATGGTTATAGGGTTATGATGTTCAAACCACATCAGTACACCCCCCCAACCAACACACTTATCAAAGAACAGGGCACCCATGTTGAAAATACAGTATAATCTCACTATTATGTTTCCACAGTAGTTCACAAATCATTCTAAATAACCCAGCTAATCTTTAAAAACATTTCCTACAAATAATAAAAAAGTAATAGTCCCCTTTCCTCACCCCTTATCAAGCCTATCATTAAATATAATGCTCTTTTCAGCATATACCACTCCAATCATCTCACCTTGTGAGATCCCAATGATGCTTGACCAAGAAAACTATAATATGTAAGCTCTAAGCTACTTTCTTTGTGACCTATATTTAGCCTTTTATGCCATAAAAGACCTTGCGCTATTTGACCTCCTTTGCCTTCATGAGGTCAATGGCTCCTGTGATATCTGCACCAAGGAAATTGATTTCTATCAGCAAATAAATAGGATTTAACGGTGGAACAGATTTCTAACACAATACATTCCCATTTTTGGAACAAGATGTCCATACTTGTTAAAAAAAGAGGTAACCTAGCCACTTTCAAGGTTCATCTTGACAATTGGATGGGTTTTCTTCAATTCACCCTTGGGACAGCTTGTGTGGCCCTCCTTAAAAATGCAGTTGGCACAACTGAAGCATGGCAAACCCTAGAGTTGGGTATATTGATTTATTTGGCTGGAGTCCTACATAGTCTTCATGACTAATTATCTAGTATCTACCTATAGACCTATGAACCTATGTCATCCTTTGAAACCACTCATACAATATTTAAGATACATCAGCTCAGCATATATGCTAGGCATTTGAATTCCCATGGGATGACAATGGCTGGTAGGAAATGTCCAGTCTGGACTGCCTACTGTAAAACTCTCAAGGCTTCTCTGCAGAGTGTAGGAGTAGGTGCCATCCTGCTTGTTGATGTATCAAACTCGAAGCATGTTTCCAGCTGCATACTGAGATGCCCCTTTGGAAAGAAAGCTTTGAAAGGCAAGTTTGAGAAAGAAGTATTTCCCTGAAAGCCAAAAAAGAAAAGTGTAATGGACATTCTTGGGGGAACCACCTTCCATGGACTTTTTACCGCTCATAATTTCCCCTCAACTAAAGGCAAATGTATCGGTAGCAACTATGACTACTGAATTGATGACAGTGAATAGCTTTTTATTTCAAAGGTGGGAAAGGTCCAACACATTAGGGATAATTTTCATGCTGTAGATAACTTTTCTGCAGTGGAAATCAAATTTTTCTTCTGTGACCACTATGATCACAAGGTCCAGTCCAAAACCCTTAAGGAAAACTTGCATATAGAAACATGATAGTGGAAGCCACCCCAGGCTCATATATATTTATTCTTGGTCAGGCATGGTGTTGTCTGATATAGTTGCACCATCTCTAGAATACATTGAATTCACACTAGATGTAAAAATACATCTCCTCCTGTTTGGCATATACTTCTCAGAAGTACAGGCAAGCACAGAAGGGCTGTGGCTGACTAAGTTTGTGGACGACTGCAAACTGGGTGCTATAATAGAGTCTCTGGCTGACATGGAGATCCTCCAAAAGGGCCTAAATGAGACTGATGCATGGTGTCAAAGCCAAGGTCTCAAGCTAAATGCAAAAAAAATGTGTAGTAATCCCCTTTGGAAAAACAGAGTACCCGCAAACTACAACATAGGAGGTAATCCCCTGAAATCTGAAGAAGAAATAAGGGATCTAGGGACCCAAGTAGATAGTCAGCTTTCCTTTGATAACCATGTTGCCAAAGTGGATAGAAAATCCTTCTATGTGACCCATCTGATCATGAAAGTGTTCGCATCAAGATCTAAGGATGTAATGGTGCCCCTCTACTTTTCCCTCATCAGACCCATTATTGAGTACAATGCACCAATTGGAATGTACCTGGTTAGACATCTCCAGCAGCTGGAGAGACCACAGAGGTACCTAACCAAGAGGATTACTGGCCTCAAACAGTTGCCCTATGCAGCACGATTGAAAAAGCTAAGACTGTTCTCTGTTGCATACCACTTTCTCAGAGGCGATCTCTGTCTAACGTACAGAGCCATGTCCAACCCAATATTGTTGAACATGCCCCATCTTAGCAAAACCAAATCTACTCGAGCTACACGAGGGATATAAACCTCAACACAACAATGAATAGAACATGCTGGAGGGATAGATTCCCTTCGCAGACACTTCCCTTACTATGGAACAGGGTCCCTATCTACATAAGACGGAGCCCCTCACTATCACTCTTCAAGAGGAACCTTGATGAGTGGATGGGTAACAGAAAGTTCACACCGGGGATCACACCAACAGCACTACTAGATAGGGGCCAAGGGTACTAGCTGCTAGTACAAGGGTCTAGGGAAGTACTAAAGGGGCGGTGAATACCGCACAATGTGGCTGGGCTAATATATGCCTTCTGGCAGATAGCCCAGTACCAACCTATGAACCTATGAATATAACAAGTACTGGTGTCTAGTGAACAGCCTATGAAAGTCAGCAGTTTAGACTGCAAAAGCTGGGACAGGAGAATGCTCACCTAGACTCTGAAGGAGTGAAACAAATAGAACAGAGACTCTTAATGATGGACAAGACTGTGTCTAGGTGCTGTAGCCAGGAGACAGTTATCAACCTGAGGAAGCACTCTGGATCCTTAAAGTTACAACTAGCGACATGTTCTAGACAGATCAAAATTAATAATGACTGGCTCCTACTTGGAAATGCTAGAATTTTCCAAACTTTTAATTCTTCGTTTAGAGGTAAACATCTTGAAGATTTAAATAGCACATTCTCTTTTGGGCAGACATGGAAAGAGTGACAGAAAAATTACTCTGTAAAAGGGTTATTTTGTCATAAAGTGATTTAGGTCACTCTTCTAAGATTAGCATGAGGTCATTTGTCTTTTTGAAGCTATAAAGATATGGGATGATTTCTAAGTCGTTGTTGCTCTGTTGGGACCTACTGAATGGCTCTTTATTGGGGAGATTTCTGCCTCCACCCTTGCTTGATATTTTTATGGGGAGGATGTTTTGCAGTAGATGATGAAATATTAAGTAGTGAAGTAGGGAATGTTGTAGACTTTATTATCTTCTTTGCCCACTGATCCATGGTCAGCTTGCACCAGTCTGGGATGTGAAAGGAGAATCTCCCCTGACCTATTCCAAAGACAGTAGTCAGGAAAGGAATAAGGAATATAGTGGTCTATCATGAGGTTACCACACCCTCCTTGAAAATGTCACTGACCTTTCTGCATTCCAGAGAGAGAAGATTAGTAGACACTAACTGCTTCTTGCTGCTGGGGCTGTGATTATGCCAGAACCAAGGATAACACTGATTCCTCTGCATTCAGACCAATGAAGACAATGAAAGATGAATAGAAATCCCCACAGCTGTAATGGTCTGATTTTTATCTTTCATTCTTTTGAGATGTCATCTGCTTTTGACTGAACAGCAAGGGGCCCTTAAGCGGAGAGGATAGAAGAGTCTCTTTGATGTCCTTATGGAATGACATCAAGTCTGTGCTGGCTCCTGTGGCTCTTGCAGCTCCATTTGTAGCACTGTAGATCTTACAGACCAAGAGGCTACTGAGAATGATGGTGAAAGAAGCCTAGGTCCTGATGTATTATTTCAGGGAGCTGTCAAGGAACCAATTTGGTGCCCCATCTGTAAGCAGTGACCCATAGCCACAACCTGTCTTTCATCCATTACGTCTCTCTGGAGATACATCCTGTAGGGAATTACTTCAACACCCTTAAGAATAACATGAAGACTATGAGCATCCACTTCCTAAACCTGACCAGAATCATGGATTCTCTAACTGGGGGATGGGACAGCCAAAATATGAGGTTTACAGTTTCTTCGCAGAGCTGCAGCAAAAGTTTTAATCCAGACAGTCTTAGGGACTGTGCTGATAAAGAACATTCTTTGTGATGTTTAAAAGTATTTTTTTTTCTTTTTTAGTTTCTTGAATACCAAAGCCATAGTATCAGGGTTCTTCCGAACAATACTGGCTACATTTTGTCATATATTGTCTAGTGGATGAATCATACAGGAGGACTTTTACCTGTATCCCCCTTTGTTAAGAGGAGGTTGGTTCCATGGTCAAGTCATCTCTCTGCTGCATTATCTTTAACATTTTCATAAATTTTGTGTCATCTACAGGAGACAGAGATGAAGCACTTCCACCCCTCCTCCTCCTTCATATCTACAGCTGGAGAATCCAGTGCCATTTCCAAGTGCTGGAGACATTTCGGGGGAGAAAGTCTGTGAGTCAGAGTCATTGGTGCATTCTAGTGACAAGTTCATCCTTTCTTAAGAGATATTAGTCTCCATTATTAATGAAAGTAGATACAGTGTAATGGAGCTTGGTTTATTGTAGTGGTCTCTCTACATTGGCTTTACAACAATTCATTCATTTATAGTATAGGGCAGGATATTACCCCATTCATTGATGTAGACTACAAGGTGCCAAGTAACTATGGAAACTCTAGCCTCCATAATGTAGCGATGAGAAAGAGAGACAGAGCCTTGGACAGCTTGAAAGCTAAGCTACAGGACAATCAAAAGCAAGGTCATACTGATTTAAAGGCAGCATCAGCAAAAAAATTTTAAAATCAATATACACTAGAAAGAATCGAACTTCTACTGTCAAGCCATCTCATACTATTCTGAAAATCAGTTAAGGAGCTATTAGGTGATTCAAACACCAACAGCCATAACTACATATCATCTAACCACCTCATTCATTAACGCACTAAAGATTATATATTCTCCAATGAACTTCAGACAAGTTGTACACTTTTTCAAGCAGTTAAATGCTTCTCTCAGAATGCATCACATGGATGACAGTAACATTTTCTTTAATTAATCTCTTCACATACCATAAGAAAACTTTTTGAAGCCCTCCATTCAGATATAGGTCCTGTGTTTATCTCCTTATATTCTGCCTTCTTAAAAATATCAGCACCATAAGTTCATAGGTTCATAGGTAGGTACTAGGCTATTGGCCCTAGGGCCTATACAAGCCTAGCCAAAAAGGTACCCTGGCTTTCACCACCCAAGAAAATTATTTTCCTGTGCCCCTGTCAAGCAGAACCACAGAAGTGATCCCTGGGGTGAGTTTCCTATTACTCATCCAATCATCAAGATTTTTCTTGAAGAGTGCTAATGAGGAGCTCTGTTTGACATAGATAGGTAGTCTGTTCCAGAGTATGGGATGTCTCTGGGACAGGAATCTATCCTTCCAGCATGTTCTGTTTATTGTGGTGACAAGGTTTAGGTCCCTAGAGTGTGTAGCTCAGAGGGACTGGGATTTCTTTAAGTGGAGCATGTCCAACAGGTCTGGGTTTGGCATAGCTTTGTATGTTAGGCAGAGATCGCCTCTGATTAGACGATATGCAACGGAGTAAAGCTGGAGTTTTTTGAGTCGGTCTGTGTAAGGCATCTGTTTGAGGCCAATAATCCTCTTTGTGAGGTATTTTTGCGGCCTTTCCAGTTATTGTAGATGACTTGTGAGGTACATACCAAAAGGGGTGTTGTACTCTATAATGGGTCTAATCAGTGATGAGTAGAGGGGAACAATGACCTCTTTTTTTCTGGATGAGAAACCTTTTGTGATGAGGTGTGCCACGTAGAAGGATTTCCTGACCACTGTGGTGATGTGATTATCAAAGGAGAGACTACTGTCCACCTGTGTCCCAAGGTCTCTTATCATACTTTTGGTGTTAAGTAGACTACCACCTATGTGGTAGTTCATGGGTGCAGAGTTTTTACCCAAGGGGATGACAATGCACTTTTTGGCATTGAGCTTGAGACTATGGCTTTGACACCAGGCATCTGTCTCAGTGAGGCCCTTTTGTGGGATGTCCACATCATTAGGAGTTTTGATTATTGCTCCTAGTTTGCAGTCATCTGCAAATTTAGTTAGCCAAAGATCTTCTGTGGTAGCCTGTACTTCAGAGAAGTAGATACCAAACAGGAGAGGACCCAGGACTGAACCCTGTGGTACTCCACTTGTCACTGGTCTGAAGTCTGATTTGGAGTCTGCTACTTTCACAGTGTGGGTTCTGTCAGTAAGCCAGTTGGCAACCCATCTTGTGACATAGGGATTTATTCCTAGTTTAGTGAGTTTATCTATAATTCCAGAGTGGGGGATGGTGGCGAATGCATTGGCGAGATCTAGATAGGCTGTGTGAACCACCTTACCCTCATTTATGGTTTTGGTGACTGCTTCAAAGAAGTCTATCAGGTTTAGCAGACATGATCTGGCTTTTACAAACCCGAACTGTGTGGGGTCCAGAGTCTGGAGATCTCCAATGTCTTTGTTTATGAGTTCCATGATGATACGTTCCATGGCCTTGCAGACCAGGCTCGTCAGGCTAATGGGGTGGTAGTTCTCGGGGTCTGTTGTGACCCCCCCCCTTTGTGGAGTGGGATAACCGTCACAGTGCACCATTCAGTGGGCACAAAGCCTGAGGTGAGGCTATGATTGAACATGGCACTTAGGTGGGGTGCCAGTTCATTCTGTAGTTCATGTAGGAGGCAGCCCGGGATGTTGTCAGATCACATGGATGCTGTGTTCTTATCTTTGGAGAGTGAGGTTTTTGCCTGTGCAACTGTTATTACAGGAACTTTGCGCTCTTCCAGAATAAAGATGGGTCCTTTAGGGGGTGAGAGGAGGGGGCAAAGTTAATATTGAACCTATCTGCCAGGATGTTGTCAATATCAGTTGGTTCTGTATATTTAGTGTCATTGTGCTGTAACTCAGAGCAGATCTGAGTGTTGCCATTGAGATTCTTGACATAGCTATAGAATGCTTTGTGGTTGTCTTTAGAATCAGTGGCGATTTTGTTTTCATAACTAGCTTTAGAGGATTTTATGAGGGATCTCAGCTTCTTACTGAGGCTGACCAGGGAGTTCCTCCAATCGTGGGATTTTACTCTTTTTTTGCAACAGTTTCTTTCTTCTGTTGTAGAGTTTGTTTATGGCAGAAGACCACCAGATTGGCTTCCTGTTTTTGGAGGATAGCATCTTGGTTCTGTTAGGGATAGCACGATCCATGCACTCGTGTAAGTGCTTATAAAGTGCATTTGTATAGGATTCAGCAGTTGTACCTCTATTGTTCATCTGCATGCATGTTGTGAAGTTTGCCACTTCTGTCTTAAGAAGCATGAAGATGGCTTTGGAGACATTTTTTACGGTTGTTTTCCTAATGGGGGGTGGGAGCGGGATGTGGATGTCTAGGGTGATTAGCTTGTGGTCGATCTGACCAACAAGGAGCTGACCTCTGGTGTGGAACACCGGTCGCCCATGTTGGTGATGACCAGGTCTAGGATATTGCTGCCCCTGGTGGGGGTGTGGATAAGTTGATCCAAGTCATTGGAATTGATTATTTCCAGAAAAACGTTGAGCAAAAGAGTTGGTACACGAGTAGTTTTCCCAGTTAATAGTGGGGTAGTTGAAATCACCCATTATTAGGGTTTTGGGTTGTACCTTAATATTTCCAAGTGTATCAAGAAAAGAGGACTGGGAATCCTGGGCATGGTGGGGGGTCTGTAGCAAGCTACAATCTGGATTGCGGTTTTGCCCAGAGTTAGTTGAACTTGGATAATCTCGGATGCATTTTGCTGAGCAACTAGCTTGGAGATGTGGATATCCTTAATGAATATGGATACACTTCCACCTTTAGTATTTTGGTCCGGGTTTGGTGGCCAAAAGGTGTGGTATGAATTATAGCCTGGGGTGCTCTCTGGAGCTTTAAACCAGGTCTCTGTCACTGCACAGATGTTGATGTTCTCCATTTTAAGGAGTGCCTCGAGTGAGTGCATTTTGAGGTTTAGACTTCTAGCATTGAGTAGCATTACCCTCAGATTTTGCTTGCTTGTACCTGTTACGGTGGTGAATTTGTCACTTGAATCTTGACTAAAAAAGGCACTATAGGGGTGGCAAGAGCCTTTGCCAGTATCCAGAATCCCAAGGACGACAGGTGCAGGCCATCTCTGGCAAAGCAGCGTGGTCTGTTGATCATGACATCCCAGGCAGACAGATACTGGATTCCCTTAGAATGACACCAGAAGCTTAACCAATTGTTAAAGTCAATCATTTTGTCCTTGTACTGTGGTATCATTCTGGGTGATGGCAGGATGCTACTCAGGGCTAGGGTCATACCTGCCTGGGCTACAAGATCGGAGAGCTCCTCCATGTCTCTTTTCATGTCATCCAGGGAGGTATGTCTCAGGTCATTCACACCAACATGGACAATGACAGAGTCATATTTGTACTTGTGGAGTGCCCTGAGTGCGTGCATTATGTTGCAGATGCTGGCACCCGACAGGCAGCTGACAGTAACTTTCTCCTTGTTTAGCCTAGTGAGTGGAACATCAGTGTGCCTGACTATAGAGTCACCTATGACTAGAGTGTTGGGTACGTTATGCCTTATGGGATGTAGTTGAGTGGCCCACTAAGTATGTGGGCTATGTGCCATTTGGGTTGTGTTGGGGGGGTGGAGGTTGCTTGCATTTCTGCTTTGGAGGTCTCAGTTGTTTGGGCAGATTTTTACTGAGAGCCTCCGCGAATGTAGGTGTGTGTTTTGTGCTTCTGTGTGTGTTTTGGTGGTGCAGGTTTTGAGGCACTATGTGATGAATTTGGTGCAGTGCAAGTGTTTACCCTCTCCTCTTGACTGTCTAGTCCAGTCTTCGGTGAAGAGAGCTTTGCTTCCAGTTCGTCTATATAAGTGAATCTCTCACAGGTTGTAGTGTTGGGTGGTAGGAGGAGAGGGTTGTCTGTGTACATGAGGCAATTGCTGCATTGTCCCAAGATGCCGAGATTCATCAGGTAGACAGGAGAAAACACCTGGAGCTGACCTTTAGACATGCCTGGATAGGTGCTTATTTATTAAGTACTAACAACTGTTTTCCTCTAGACAAGTGAGGAAAGGTGAGTGCTGTAATAATTTGTAGCTTATTTAGTGCTTACAATGCGTTCTGAACAAGTGCTGAGCTCAAAGAAACAGATTTGAGTGCTAAAACCAGTCACATGTTTGGCAGCAGTTTGGTGCCACCCATCTATACCCAGTTGTAATTACAATCACTGTATGATAGTTTGTCAGCTAACATAAGTAACAATGAGTAACTGTGTTGCAGTCTAAAAAGACTTGAGTTTCTTTAGAAGAGAAGAACAGTTTGGCATTTTTCAAGCTGTTCAGCACCCCCTGCAAGCTGGTACCTCGGGTAGCCTCTCCATCTGTCCCACTACTCCTACAGCTCTGGCAGCAATGATCAGTAATCCCTTTTATATGTATATGCAATCTCTCTTTTATCAATTAGAATAATACCCCTGTCCTTTAAAGGAAAACTCTACCCTAAACATAAGAAAAACATATTTTTTTTAAATTTTGGTATTTTGTGCTACACTAATGCATTAGAATCAGAGTTTGTGTGTGTGTGTGTGTGTGTGTGTGTGTGTGTGTGTGTGTGTATCCACACATGCACACACACACACACACACACACACACACACACACACACACACACACACACACACACACACACACACACACACATTTTTTTAACACTAAAATTACTTTCGTGAGGCTGACCATACTGGGGTGATTTTCTTCTACATAAATTTTTGTTTTTTACCCACAAGGTATTTTCCCTGTTATGCAATTTTATTCTATATGCATAAAGAAGTGTTTTTCTTAATGGTAGATACAGTGACAGTGCAATGAGTCATCGACTTCATAACCTCTAGAAGTTGCGTTGTTATTTTTTTTCTTTTCTTCTCTGAATGACTGATTTGTGCTAACTGGAGGTGCCTTTATAAATTCAACCCCTCATCAAAGCTGGCTAGATAAAATAGCTTTGTTTTGTAAACAAGTCAAACCTGTAGTCTTTAAACAATTTTTAGACCTTCGCCATACTCTTCCTGAAATGTCTAGCTTGTCATTTCATTGTAACCTCTCTACTACTCATTTGTTGCAGAAAGATGTCATATCATAAACATCATTTTTTAAAGGAGATTTTTTTTATTTTTTATTTTATTTTGTTTGTATTTGTTTACCAAGATAGAGCACTGATCTCCATAGATCTTTTTTATACTCTGCCCCTGAGTGCTGTCCAGTTAAGTGACTTCGTCAGAGTGACATAATTACACACTGGAGGCTGAGGAAATCAAATCCCGGACCACAGGAATCAGCTCTGACAGCTCCTTAATTCTATGTGCTAACTGACAAACAAAGATTATACTAAACAACAAACCAAAAATCCTGACATAACTCTCAGTACACAACTCTTATTAGAGCAAAAAGTTATTGCCACCTTAAAATACATATGACATCAGCTCAGAATCTGATTAGAAAACGACCCACAAGAAATCCCATCTGTAAAAATCTGTGGAAATTACCCAAAGCTCTGTTCTTCACACAGTTGTCAAATAACATTTACTTCATATAACTAAAAAGAAAGGGAGACAGTAATTCAAACTTAAAAAATAAATACATAAATAATTAAAGAAAGAAAAGGAAAATTGATAAATGTAATATGTAGGGCGGGGGTCTAAGCAGTAGCACAGCTAGAATGGGGTAAGATGGCAAATGCCCTGGGCCCAGAGTGTTGGAAGGGCACAATCAGCTGATCCCAAGCTCTCTTTAATGCAATATTGGCTTTTAAAAGACAGTATTGCATTTGCAGTCAAACCTGAGTGCTCTAGCATTTTGTGTGTGGTCTAAACTTTAGCAAATGTTCGCTGCATCTTAAAAGACAAAAGTTTTTTTTTTTTCTTTAGTTAAATATGTTGAAGGAGGGTTTGGGGTAGGGCACAGAAGTGGGACCTGAATGGGTGGGGAAGGCAATAGAAGGAATGTTCTTTTTTGTTTTTGTTTTTTGATCTTCAGTGGAAGAGATGGGGAGATCCATAGATCTAAATGTAATAAGCCGATTTCTTTTTTTGGTGTTCATTTGAAGAGCTAAATGGGTGGGGCGCTGGTTGGACCACTTATGCTTCTGGACCTAAGCCACATGATATACACTTCATATATCATATGCCACTCACCTAAACATATTTCATGTTATATATGGCCTAAAAACATGTGTCTAGTCCACTGTATATCTATTACAAAGATACTACCTCCACAGGAAAAAAGCTGCCTCTCACTTAATGAAATAACATAAACCTAATAAAAACAAAATGACTGCAACCAGCCAATCTGAAGACATTATTAATAGCAAATCATAACAGAAACAGAAAAAAAAAATAAAAAATGCATAACTCAACATAATACTACACTCCTAACTAGCCAGTTAGTAACCTTAACTGCATTACAGAAAAACTACAATACTTAAATAGATTACATATATCCATCCATCCATCCTCAACCCCTTTTTCCCATTTTGCATATGGGGTTGGGTTGTCACTTCAATAGTGACAATCATCTCGAGCCAAGGTTTACAAGAAATATATATATGTGCCATCCACCTCACAGATACAATAACAAAATCACCCACAAGACTGCACATTTATAAGAACCTGTTCAACTATGTCAAATCCTATCTCAAATTGTTTCAACAAAGGACTTACACAATTACTGTATCCTTCTAAAAAGAATGGGAAACAGCATCTGTAGTTTTAGTCTTCAAATTAAATGTCAGTGCTAGTTTAAGAAAGAGGGTTAATTTCAGATATCTGAAGTAGCTGAATATTAGGACTGATGTATTGAAGTATGTTTTCCTGTTAGTCCCTAAAGAGTGGCACAAACCACCCCTGGTAAAAAGTAGATTTTTAGAAAACGGCTTCACGTTAGTTAACATGTGTGCTTAACTAACCTCAGTTAATAGCCAGAATTATAGCAGAACCAGTACTTTTGGCCTGAGAGCACTCATTTTTTATACTTGTAGTTAACAAATATATTACATAGTGTTTTATTTGAGGTTACTCTAGCCATTGGCAATATGTTAGAATATTGAACATCAAGGGACAAAGATGAATATAATTAATTTTAGTAAAAAAGTGCACTGGTTACATAGTTCCTAATGAAGCAGCATTCCTCAGTCAGGGACTGAATTCCAAAATTATTTGCGCAACATAGTTTTGGGCCTTTGTTCCAGTACGCAATGGAGAGAAATGTGGAAAAAATAGTTTTCCTGACAAAAGCTTAAAACTGAGTCATTAGATCTAAAAAGGCAAATAAGTTTACAATATCTGACTGTATTTGTAAAAATATCAAATGATTTTCAAACTGAAAAAGCAGCATGACACTGTTATCAAGTTTTCAAGGTAAGAAAAAAACAAAGAGAAGCAAGGGGGGCACTGCCCTGTAATAACAGATAGACAGAATTAGCAGCCTTGGACAGGGTCGTGGCTTAAACATTGCTGACACCCAAGCATCAGTCCTATCAATTTGTCTGGATAAACCTCTTCAGTATCAGATCATTAAATAAGCTGGCAGAAAACATGCAACACATACTTACCAAAATAATAACAGTTTGAAGAGGCCAGTTTATGAACAAAGGCTTAGAAAGCTGAGCATGTATACACATTAGAAGAGTAAAGCTAAGTGAATATAGTCTGAACAAGCATCGTTGTTTTGAGATAAACTGGGGCAGAAGGTGCAGCTGAAGGTCAGAATGGGGAGAAGCAGACGTGGGCAACAGCTGCAAGGAAGTTGTTTCAAGTTACATTTGTGGAAAATACTACTTCTCATATAGAGTAGAATTTGGGGGGTTGTGTGGTGACCTGTAGCAACACATATATAAACTAGAAGTAGAAGTTCAGAGATAAAGTGTATACAGAACATTTGCTTGAGGTTTAGGGAGAAGATAAAAACAGCATTTTTATGCGTCTTAGAACCAAGGCAGCTTGTTAGCCAGAGCACAGCGGCAAAGCTTTGAGCAGATTCATCCTGCTGCAATATGAATTAACTGTTTATGAACACTGAGCATCTAGAAAATATAGTATCATTGGTTGCTGTCAGCAGTATCTTTTGTAAAAAAAATAAAGACACAATGCTGAGAACTCATAAAGCACTAATCCATGTAGGCAAATTTTTAAGACATAATTATGCCTCTCTAAGTAACTCCAGCACTAGCATTTCTGAGAAGGGTATTGCACCAGCACTTTAAATTATAAACATGGAGTCAAAGGGAACAAGGATGTACTGATATTTCTGGATCATCTGTCATAAATTACAACACAGGCAAATTATGCAAACGTATTCAGTTAGGTCAAGTAATAATTGCACAAGCTTTCTAAGGGGAAATATGACTGCACAGTGATTTGGTTTATGCATGGACATTTAAATGAGTAATTGCATAAAGTAAAGCAATCTGCATCATAACTGTAAGAGCTCCATTCCCCTTTTAATATAGGCACATATATCAGCAACAGTAGTACTTTTCTGCCGAAAAGAGTGCATGTCTTCTTAACAAAGACAGTACATTATGTTTTTATTATTATTATTATTATTATTATTATTATTTCTGCTTACTTTAGCCATTACTTATATGCAGGGCTCAGTTGTGAAATGGTAGAAGAACCTAATTTATAAATTAGCTATATTTTCATAAAGCATGCAGGACAGAGCAAAGCAATATGCACTATTTATACCACTGATAACCGTTTTCTCTTAGCCACATAACGATACAGTAGGTTGGGGTCACAATAGGCACTAGGCAAGAGAAATAGAATTAGTTTAAACAGGGAAGCACTCTGGCTACAGTATTGCTTACGAAGTAATATTCTTTAGACACTCAAGGGCTGAATGCCAGAACAATATGTGCAAGGTTTAGGACACCTTGTCAAGTCTGCATAGTTATACACTTGTTAGTGATTTCAGAAGAATGTTTTTCAAGTATAAATGCCACTGAGGCATTGCACATACAAATCATGACTATTTGCAGACTATTCATCTTTCCCCAAGTAAAATATTCTTGGCTAATTTAAAATATATAAAATTAGTAGACAACTCTACCGTGTCCTCCTTTTTAAATGGAGTAACACACTTTAGAATAATTGAAAATTGTATACACTCCTGCCTGTTGTATCCCTCCTTATATACACATACATACAAATAGTTATATATATATATATATATATATATATATATATATATATATATATATATATGGGTCTACTGCTTTTGGTCAAATTACATGTGGTCAAAAATGGTTTCAGGCAGCCCACTTCACTGAAAGCTCATTTGATTGAAAGCTCATTTGGTTGAATTCCATTTGGCCGAAAATGGTATATAGCCCCCGCCCCACTGCAGTGCAACCCTGGAGTGAGAATATAAAGTAACGGGGTTGGTAAAGCTCATATAGAGCACCAGAATGAAAACCAGGAGAAGGGAGCTGGTATAGACAAAATGAGTCAGAATTTGATTGTAGTAGTTTTTGAAAGAGGTCCTGTCTGCTGTCAGCAGCATGCCCCAGTGAAAGAGTAACAGAAATATAAAACTATAAGGGATGTCAGTATATAAGAACAAAGTCAACACTGGGTTACAATAAGCACTGGCACAAAAACTGAGAGAAAAATAGAAGAATAAAGACACTTCACTAAGGACCCACCAAACAAAGTGAGTGCAGACAGTGAGATAAATTGGATAATACAGATTTCTTCAGCTATTTGTACTATTATTGTAAAGCAGAAAATGAATTTGAGGTTAGAATCTAGGCAGCAATAATTTGTGAAACAGGGAAAAAGTAAAACCGACAGCAAATTTTGTTCTGATATTTAAGTGGCAAGATGGGGAACTGACAGAAAATTAGAGTTAAAAAAACATTCTAGAGGACTGTGCTAGCAGCCAAGAAAGTAAACACAAAGTGATTTTTGGTTAATGCTAACCACTGCAAGGGAAAGCATAGAAGCCATAGCTCTCAACCAATCAGGGACAAATCTCAACAGAATCAGGGACAAATCCAAAAAAAAAAATCAGGGACACTTTTAAAATATTAGTTCTATTAACTTGATGCATTAACAGAATTAAAGAATGTGAATTAATATACATTTACTGAAGTAAAATAAGTAATCGGCTCTTAATTATTGTCATTATTTATTAAGTATAATTCACCACCTTTTGTCCAAAGGCGCCAGGGATTCAGAGGGACAGAGCTAAAATTTGAGTCAAAATCAGGGACGTCCTTGAAAATCAGGGACAGTTGAGAGGTATTAGAAGCTGCTGTGTCAGTGTTTTATTTAGGGGAGGTACCTACTTATTCCACTTCAGAGGAAGATGCTAAAGAAATGAGTCCTGAGTTAATGACTCACAAGTAATCCACTTTAAGTAGGACAGGATGTGGCATAACTAATGATGTTTATCATTAGATCACTGTTGCAGTAGCCTAAACTGTATATGAGTTACATTCTGCAAAGGATATAACAGCCATCTAGGATTCAAAGCCTGGGGGCATCTTCCACATGTCCTAACTACTGATGGGCTTGAGGAGAGCCACATAAAACTCAATAGTTAGGGTGGCAACTGTTCAGAACTTTCTTGCAGTTGAAGTGCACTCCTCTTGCAGGCTTCAAGTGGTTGACGGTCGACTAACACTTTTTCAAGGCTGGGCAGGGTAAGTGCCCTTCTGGGAAAAGCCTCCACCAAAAACTTTTATTTTAAGAATAACAATGCCACTCCTTAAGGAAAGTGTTTATTTTAGCTAGAATTCAATAATTATTAAACAGTTTCTTCATACGGGTTCCTTGTGTACATTTTATTAGTCTGGTTGTTTTTCATGTGTATGTATATGCACAGGAGTTTCACTTTTTTTTTTTTTAGCTAGATCTTATAAATTTAGGGACTGCTACAACACATTACCTTCCACTTTAAGGAGGAAAACTTGTTAAAAATCATTTTTATATAATAATAATTTTACTTAGTTGTCTAAACTATTATAGTTAAGGGATGGAAAAGTGTTTTTGGAGACTGTCACTGAATTATTTTTAAATAAGTGAGTTTTTCTGTCAGGATGTTCACTGACTCTTCCAGGCACCAGTAGCTGCATTTCAGGTACTTCCTTTAATGTAACCATGCAGCAGGATACAGGCTGGCCAGTTCTTCCTTCCACCATCCAAAAGAAAGAGAAAAAATCCAGGGAGCCTTTGTCTGTTAAGCAGGCATCTTCTCTCCTCAGCCACTGACGGGTGACTGCTGTGGTCAAACCTGGTTCCTCAAACACTCATTCTTTTCCTTGAATCCTTCTGGTGTAGTTACTTGGGAAGCCACTAAGGACCAGGATTTGGGCACATCCTCTTTAGCTCTTAGGGTATCCTCTCTGGGCATGGGAGAATCTCTCTTTGTTAGAGGAGGGAGTGGATGATGTTTTACCCCATAGCTGGGCTGCATATCTAATTCCCAGGCTGGTGTCCCTGCCTTGAGTTGCTCTGTTTCTAGGGGGTCTGTTAGAAAATAGTATTCAAAAAGTGTGGTTTCCCAAGTCACTCTCACTTTGGACAAAGACGGTTTATTAGGCTTATTTCATGTCTTTAATTCCTTAAACTCTTCATTCCTCAGTAATTACTAAAAGAAAAAGAACCCCCCCCCCTCTTTCTGATACTATTTCCCAGTCAGAAGAACAGGGATTAGACTGGGAGGGAATGTTATCTGTTAATTCTCCTCAGGCAGTTGATTCTGATTCTGAAGATAGTGATTCTTCAGAACCACTCTCCCCCCAAAAGCATTGTCTTTTTCTTGAACTATCTCCAAAATGAAATAATCGCTTTAGCAGGAACAGAGTGAAATTCTAAAAGCTCAACAATATATTATGATTTATTACAACTGGATTTTCCTCAACCTGCAGGTGTTCCCTCATTTTACCAGCATAGAAGTTTTCTTAGCTCCTTGCAGAATGGCTGACAGCCAACCTCCTGATCCTAAAATATGTAACTCATTATATAAAGTACTTCAGATGCATAAATATTCATTTTCTAACAAAAGCTGACCATGCAGTGATCTCTTTGGTAAAACCTTCTTCTGTCAAACAGTTTGTGAGTGCTAATCGTATTCCTTCTGAAATTTACAGAAAAAAAGTTTATTCTTCTGTTACTTTTACCTTCAGAATTCTATACCTGCCAAGCTCAAATGTTAATTTTTTGCTAGCATCCATTGAGAATATGAAAAGTTAACTGATAATCTTTCTTCTTCATATTCTCTGAATACTTTAATCACTCCTGTTTGTCTGTTGCTATGGTTCAGCTGATGCAGGCTCAGTTTTGAGAAGATGTTCATGGTTATATTCACAAAACTTACCTGAGATTTTGCACTCTCAGTTTGAAAAAGAAATATTATTTGGCCCATATGCTGCTGAGATCCTAAAATGTTTTGATGAAAGAAAGACGCTAGTGCAGGGGGTTGCCCAGATTTTTCAACCTTTCTTCTCTAATTATGGTAAGAGTTTTCCTTCCAGTTCAGGAGGATCCTTTTACAGGAAACAAAATAAATAGTCTCAGCAAGTTACAGGCAAACAGACTTTCAAAAAGTAATGGCAAGTAGGCCCAAAAAAGAAGTGGGCCTACTAGAGCAAAGGATTGTCTTAAAAGTCAGAATGACAATCTGCCCTTTCTAGAATTTCTCCCTCCCATTCTGGCAATTCTTTAAATCTTTCCCTTACTTAGGTCTGCATTTTCCTCGGTGGCATAGTCTCAGACAAGAGGGAGCTAAGAGTTATTCAGCAAGGATACAGATGGGAATGGGAGTCCCTCCCTCTATTTTCAGGGAATTCCTCCACATCCGTGAAACCAGACTTTTGTGTTTTCTCCAGCCATCCAGAAAATGTTGTCCCAGAGTGTAACAGAGCAGAGGAAAGGATTTTATTCTAGAACTTTTCCTGGTACCAAAGAAGGAACTAACTTAGAGACCAGTCCTGGACCTTTCCTTTCTAATTCTTATGTCAAAGTCCCAAAGTTCAAAATGCTGTCCCTTCATTCCCTGTTACTTCTCATACCTTCTGTCAATTGTCTGGTAACATTAGATTTAAAGGATGCTTATCACATTCCAATTCTCAAAGATTTCAGATGCTTTTTTAAGATTTTCTGTCACATTCCAATTCTCTAAGATTTCAGATGCTTTTTTAAGATTTTCTGTATCTGGCTTACGTTTAGTCTTATGTAACACCCTTTGGATTCATCTATAGCACCAAGGGTATTTACAAAGTGTATGACCCCTGTAATAGCTCATTGCAAGTTGGAAGGTGTTAAATTTTACCATGTTTAGGCAACTGTTTTATATTTTCAGAGTCTTTCTCAATATGTCTGAAATCTCTGATCTGGGTAAAGGATCTCCTCAGTAGTCTGGGATTCCATGTGAACATTCAGAAATATTCTCTCATTTATTTTTACTGGATAGTATTTCTGGGATACTTTCTGGATACATCCCTCAAGAGGGCTAATCTTCCTCAGCACAAAGTTTATCTGTACACAGAACAGTTCCTGATGTTTTCCACTGAGTCTCTGACTTTAGTCAGGGTATACCTCAGGATCCTAGGTTTCACTGCATCTGTGATTCCCATAATTTCTCTGGCAAGAATTCACATAAGAAAAATACAATGGTTTCTCAAATCATTCTCGTCCCAATACCAGCACCCTCTATCTTTTCAGATTCCTGTGTTAGGATTTGTGGAATTGCAATGGTGGAAGGACCAAATATCTTTCAAGCCTAGTCTTCCCTTCTATCTTACATTTTCTACTCAGTCTGTAACTACAGGTGCCTCAGACTTTATTTGGGATTGGTTTCCATAGAAGTAAAAATTCAGAGTCTGTGGGACAAACACGACAGACAAAAACATATAAACTCATCTTTTGACTCCAAAACCTCTATAAGTTATCACAGGCAACACCACAGTGATGTGGTACTTAAACAACCAGGGAGAACCAGATCCTATCCCCTTTGCAAACTTGCCATGTCATGCTAGCCTGGGATGTAGCAAAGCAGCACAAAGTGACCCTTCAGGCTTCTTATATTCCATCAAAGCAAAACATTATCAGACAAACTGAATGAGACCGGGACAGACTCTCATGAATGGAAATTGAACCTGTGGGTCTTCCACAAGTTGATCTATCTGTGGGAACTTCTCAAATACATCTTTGTGCCTTCATTTATAACAGATTTTGCTCCAGGATTCCATTCCAGCAGGTCTGGAAGACAGATGCCTTTTCCAAGTATTTGTCTCATTATGTTACCTATGGTGATACCTACCATAGCAAGTCACTTCCAGGCAGGGTTAAGGACCTTTCTACCATGACTTTGGCTTCTTCTGTGGCTCTTTGGAAAGGAGAAGACACTAGGAGTATCCTAGACACAACAACTTGGTCCTGTGTACATACTTCCTCAAAACATTACAACCTTGATGTCTTTTTTCAGATCTAAGGTAGGTTTTGCTAGGACTATTTCCAGGGCCTACTAGACCCTAAGTCTTCCTACTCCCTGGCTTTCTAAGCTCTGGTACATACAACATAGGCTACTGCAACAGTGATCTAATGCTAAGCATAGTACTTTTGTGTAAGTGAACTTACCATAACACTAGATGCTTGGACAGATCATGCTTGCCACACTCTCTCTCATTCCCCCAATTTTATATAATGTTTTTTTCTTCCAGAGTATGGCCACGCGCACACACTTACACACACACACACACACACACACACACACACACACACACACACACACACACACACACACACACACAAACATTTATTTTAGCATATTCCTGTTCTCTGGGCTGCAGCCTTCCATATTATTCTACAAGAAACTTTTGAACAGTTGGCACCCTAACCAATGATTTTATACTTCCCTCCCCTCAATGATTAGGGCACATGGGAGGTGCTCTAAGGCTTTGAATACTGGCCAGTTGTCATATCCTTGGCAAGATATACTCCATACAGCCTGGACTACTGCAACAATGGTCTATTTGAAGATTTACTGTCATGGTAAGTTCACTGACACAATTGTCCTTTCTAGGGGAAGAAAGTGAACACGATGTTTCTGTAGTCTCTTAACCCTATTTTGAGTTAGAACATACCTCTTGCATACAGGAAGTAAAGAGGGGTAGACATTCTGCATCATTTACTAGCAACAAGCTTTACTGAACATTAGTAACAAATCTGGCCTATAGTTACTTGTTAGGAAGCCACCGGATAATGCACAAAACTAATGCAAATTCGCTAGATTTTACTGACCAGGTGCAAGGAAAGAGTTATACAACTTCTGTGCATCTTATCTAAAATATCAGAAAACTGTACCTCCTTCCTGGATATAAAAATCCCTTGATCCCAATGCTTGTTATAAAAGTGCCATTTAAACATGCTGTAGTCGGCATGTAGGGGCCATTAGTAAAATCTATCAGTGGGTATCAGTACATACTAGTCATAGTGGACTATGCAACCGAATATCCCGAAGTAGTGCTATTATTTAATGTTAAGGGTATTGCAAAGACACTGGTACTGTTATTCTCCAGAGTGGGTATCTCTAAGGAGAAACTTGCTGACCAATGCAGTCCCTTTATGACAAGGGAACTGCATCATTTACGTCGGTGCTTTAATGTCAGACTCCTGAAACCTTCAGTCTGCTATTGCTATCCACAAGCTGAAACATTAATAGAAAGGTTTAATAAAACATCAAAAATACATGTTGAGGAACGTTGTAGATGCAGATGTTAAAAAACTGGACCAGTTGTTGCCCTATTTATTGTCTGCACTCAGAGATGTGTCACAAGTTTCAGCTGGGTATACCACATTTTGGCTTCTGTATAGCAAGCATCCAAGATGGCTACTTGATTTTTCCAAGGAAGATTGGGAAGAGGAAAAGACAGCATTCAAAAGTGCTATAGAACAATCTGTTCATTTGCAGGATAGTGTAAAACTTGTAATGCCTTTAGTAAGGGAGAAAAGCCTCTTAGTTCACTGAGTGCATTTTCTGTAAATGCCATTTGGGTTAAAATGTTTCACTGAAAGAACTTTCAGCAATTCTGGAGAATCACCTTTTCTACAATGTTGTGTGACCTCAGAGTAGGTATTTTTAAGTTTGAGGGGGGGGGGCAGGGGGGCTTACCTCCCCATAAAAAGATTTTTTTTTTTTTTTTTGCTGAAAGTGATATTGGTGAAATATTTTCAGTTTCTTTACATTCAGTGGAATTACTATCGAGGTTTCAACATGATTCCTAAGGAAGCACATGCAAATAGCCCAGGGAATGCACTAATGAGTTTATAATAACAATGCTCAACTTAGAGAATTTAACCTAGGAGGCTAGGTACTAGTACAAGTGCCCTGTATAGAAAACAAACTTTTGGCCAAATGGCAGGGGCAATTTAAATGAAAGAAAGAATGTTGTTCCTTCGGCTTTTCCCAGTTAGGGGTTGCCACAGCGGAACTCCGGTCCACTAATGATTGTCAGTAGATTTTTGTGGTGCCGAGGTGCCAGCTCGACGCCCAACCTTCAACGAAGGCACGCCCATTTACACATGTCTTTTGAATGCCACTCGACCACGGGGAGGACATGCAGACTCCACACAAAAGGCACTCCAGCTGAGAATTGAATGAGAGAACCTCTTGCTGTGAGGCGACAATGCTACGTCTGCACCACCGTGGCTAAATGAAAGAAAGAATAAATGCAATAAATGATAAATTTATACAGTCAGGAAAGAAAAAG